>NW_015387329.1:18589-40878 GCF_001527695.2 Protobothrops mucrosquamatus
AGGAATAGCCAACACTCCAGAAGACAGGCTTAAGATACAGGAGGACCTGGACAGACTTGAACACTGGGCGCTATCTAACAAAATGAAATTCAATGGTGAAAAAAGTAAGGTTCTACATTTAGGCAAGAAAAACCAAATGTACAGGTATAGTATAGGGGGTACCTTGCTCAATAGTAGTAACTGTGAGAGGGATCTCGGAATCCTAGTGGAAAATCACTTAAATATGAACCAGCAGTATGCTGCACCTGCCAAAAATGCCAACACAGTGCTGGTCTGCATTAACAGAGGGATAGAATCAAGATCACGTGAAGTATTAATACCACTTTACAATGTCTTAGTAAGGCCACATTTGGAATACTGCATCCAGTTTTGGTCACCACGATGTAGAAAAGATGCTGAGACTCTAGAAAGAGTACAGAGAAGAGGAACAAAGATGATTAGGGGACTGGAGGCTAAAACATATAAGGAACGGTTGCTGGAATTGGGTATGTCTAGTTTAATGAAGAGAAGGACGAAGGGGGACATGATAGCAGTGTTCCAATATCTCAGGGGCTGCCACAAAGAAGAGGGAGTCAAGCTATTCTCCAAGGCGCCTGAAGGCAGGAGAAGAAGCAACGGATGGAAACTGATCAAGGAGAGAAGCAACTTAGAACTAAGGAGAAACTTCCTGACAGTTAGAACAATTAACCAATGGAACAACCTGCCTCCAGAAGCAGTGAATGCTCCAACACTGGAAGTTTTTAAGAAGAGACTGGACAGCCATTTGTCTGAAATGGTGTAGGGTTCTTGCCTGAGCAGGGGGTTGGACTCGATGACCTCCAAGGTCCCTTTCAACTTTATATAAAAAAATGCTGACAGAATTTGGCTTTGGCAGCAAAAATGATAATAGTCTAATATGTGTTGTGAATAAGAAGAAAGAGAGAAAGGATGCTTGCAGTGAACCTGCTAATCAAACTGTGCTCCTACTAAACATTTCTTAGCAAGTTCTTTGCAGCTGCCAATAAATCTAAACTCTGCACTTTATAATTAAGTGAATTTCCCTTCAGATTTCTGCACATAAAGGCTGCTAATATGAATGTGTTTTATAAAGATGCCAATAATAGCCTCTAATCTAGTTTTAAAGCCTCTGGGTCATCTGAAACCCTGATGCAATAAAGAAGTTATTCCAATTCTTGGACATCCTGATTATACTATAAAATAAATGATGACTCAGCTTACTCAGGAATGTTAGTACCAGGGATGAGGACTCGACAAACGCTGTTATTATTATTATTACTCCTTAGGACTGCAAGTTTTTAGGTTTAGCCTGCAAATTATTTCTTCTGATTCTTGTTCTTTTTTTCACTAGCCTGGCCATGAACAATGCCAGATCCCATTGGTGAAATAGTGTCATTCAGTGGGCAGTAGGAAGTGGGCCTTCTTTATCATGACACCTGCTGTATGAATAGCTTCACAAAGCTTTATGAATAGCTCCTCACCAAGATATTATCCTCCTCGCTTTCTAGAAGGCCAGATAGACTTGTTTTACTTCTGGGGACTGGAAAGAATTTGGTCTAGTGGTTAAGGCATCAGGCTAGAAAACAGGAAATCATGAGTTCAAGTTCCAACTTAGCCATGTAAGTCAGTTTGGTGACTCTCTTTCAGCCCAGCTCACCTCACAGAATTGCTGTTGTGGGGAAAATAGGAGAAGGAAGTTGTGCTGGATATATTTGCTGCCTTATTTGTAAAAACAATAAAGGCAGAAGGCAAATAAGTAAAATAAAGAGGATTTTAATGGAGGTGGAGGCATAGGTGTCTGCAGTATGCTGGCAGTTATATATTTTGGGAGCCTCAGCTTGGCTGTTCCTTGAATCATTTACAACTGTGTTTGACGTTATATCTGTGCACCACTCCAAGTACCTTTGGTGGATGGGCAGCTATATAATTGTGTTCAAGAAATAAAAATAAATAGATTCACCGGAAAAGATGTTTCACATAACCTGGTATCCAAAAGTAATTTTCCTATTACTCCATCCCATTTTATTTATTTCATATGTGTTAATACAATATTTATTTTTCCTTCCTGGCTAGAGGATACCTGAGGTAGCTAAGAGCACAGACACAGAAAAAAGCTACCCTAAAATCAGATAATGCATAAATGGTTTAACTCTTTACAAAACAGATGACTATTAAAATTCTTTCAGACTGAAAGTGCCTCTCTCTCTCTCTCTCTCTCTCCCCCCCCCCCCCAAGAATCAAGGAGGTTAGGGACTTATGTTTTGGTTTTCACAAACCACAATAACTCTTGTGAATAAATAATGTTTTCAGATATTAACTATAACCAAAGAAGTTCCCTGGTAGGTATTAGATGTTCTAACAATTCACCAACCTTATCATAACATTGACAATTTCACATGACTCACCAGGAGAGGAGAAGGCTTCATATTTGAAATACTGATGAAAACTATGGAGATGAGCAAGGAATTCTACAGGGAGTGCAGAAGGAAAATGATCAACATCAATCATTTTGTTTTTCATAATATCAGTTAATGATATACTTCATTGGATTAATGTAATTTTTGAGCTGAACAAATGGGTTTTGTTTTTTAAAAAATGCACATTTTGTCTTCAATCTGTTTTAGAACTGAAAATGTTTCTCTTGCATTGTAGCAGAAAGCAATACAAGCTACGCAACTGTGGCTTAACTCTTGTTGGTTAGTTCAATGAATATTTGGGGGAAATTATCTTGGCAGAACCACAGACCAAGATGTAAACATCAGGAAATAAAAAGCTAGCCATTAAATAATTTTAAACCAATACTTTTATTGAAAGTATTATGAAGCCATTGCAGATGAAGTTGAAAAAAATAGTACTTTCATTATGAAAAGTACTAGTGAGAATCCCTAATATTTTGATACTTCTTTATCTGTATTTTTTTTTTTTAATCTTGGTTGTGCATTTTTATCTACACAAATCTTAATATAAACTCTGCTCAGGCGTTCCTTTGTGTGTTCAATCTGGTACGGAAAGAGTGATGAGCAGAATTTTTATGATCTGAGTAGCACTGATGACATAAATGAAGAGATGGTTTTCACATTTCCTGTCATCTGCAATAGGACATCAGTTAAATGTAAGTTGGAATGATGGTGGTGGCAGGTTGTAACTCATATGGAAGTGATCACATGTAACACCAGGTTTCATGCTCCAAACAGTAATGTTGTAAGCATGAATATTGCTCATTGCTTACAGATAGTCCTCACGTTATGACCATAATGGGGTCGGCCTATCATAGTCATAACACTTGATAGTTGTAAAAAGGGCTGGTTCATGACTGCCCTTTTTTTTTTTTTTGCACTGGTCATTAAATAAATCTGCATCCATTAAATGAATGCCTTAGCCATTAAGTGAACCAGTGATTTGCTATGGGCATGATATTAAAACATGGCCACGTGGTCCTGGAGGCTGCAAGCAGCCATAAATGCAACCCAGGTGCCTTATGCCCAACATTCGGTCATGTGATTTTGTGTGTGGGAGCCCAAACATCAGAACTTCAAATATGGATCATAAGTACCCCCTAGGTAGGTACATCAAACTTCAAATGGTTGCTAAGTGACCAGTCATAAGTCAAGGACTACTTACATATATCATTCCTGTGACTAGGCTTTTAGACTTTTCTGTGTTGACTTTACAAAAGGGGAAAAAAGGCTCATATCATTAAATTGTAAACAGGTACAGCTGTGGCCATTGAATGTCTTTGTATCAGCATTTAATGATTTTTAAAAAAGGCCAATTAAGCGTTGTTGTTTTTTGGCCATCCTGCATGCTTCCTCTATAATTAGTTTGATCTTAAATGCACAAGTCCAGTGGAACTATGCTGGGGAATTTATTATACAGAAAAAAATGGTTTTGGTGATTTTGGTAAGTTGGACACTATTGCTGCACTTCTCTTCTCTCTCTCAGTGCCTTAGCCTAGATATGCTAACTGGAAAAAAGGTTAATACAGGTTTTGCCACTCACTTCAGTATGAACAGAGTTGTGCTCGTGCTGAATTCTGAACTCAAATGAGAGTAGGTATCAAGACATTTTGTGTGCTGCTCATATAGTTGGATTCAGAGACCATTAATGAATTAGAAGGTTAAGAAGGAGCAAATCCCATCTCCAACATATTAACTGGAAGCGGAGACCCACAAAGATTAAAACTCAGAGAGTTAGAAAGTGTTTGTATTTGAGCACACCAAGTTTTTTTCCCCATTTCTACTTCCGTTTTTCCCCACTGATACACACCAATATTCTGACATTTCAGAAGTATTATACAATACAATTCCCAGGACTGCTGACGTTCAACCTTGAATGCATGTTTTATTAATAGCTCCCAAACCTAATATTTTCAACAGAGTTTGGAATGTACTAAAAAAAAGTTTTTTTACAAAAAAAGGCTACTGAGTAATAAAACAAACTATCAATATAGCTTTTAATGGGCACAGATGTTCAAAGAGATTTTTTTGTTTCTTCTCTATAAATATGCAGCTTGCCACTGTGCTATGTTTACAATAAGAATCCAGCTTCTCATTGCTGAAAATTATTATATCTGTCCATAGAAAAATCACCCAAGGTCCAATCAGTAGGAACCCTTTACTGTATGATCAGTGCCTAGTTGGTCACACTATTGTAGTTCTCAGCCTTAATTGCTCTCATTCATACTTTCAATTCAATTTGCATCCTAGACAGTGGAAGGGTCCAGTTTGCTGATCTCTAAATGGTAAAATATCAAGAACAGAGTTAGGCAAGCAATGATGATGACACTCAAATCAAAAATACAAGAGGTATCCAGAAAGTATTGTATTGGCTACACAAAGAGATGAGGAAAGAAAACACCATCACTGTGTGTTTTAATGTCCCAAAGGTGCTTTTTCCCTTCTTCCTGTTTAAGCCTACTCCAAGATTTTATGACATACAGTATTTTGCTGTCCCTCTTGTCAAACACAAGTGGCTGAAAAACTACCCCATACTTTTGGGTCTCTTATGCCGCCTAGTTGGAAAGGGTATTCTGGGAAAGATGAGCAAAGAACACTGGGAGTATATGCTAAAGGTATACACTCCCACCAGGTCATCCAAGGCATAAAAGCAATCCAGCTGCCCAACTACTATAGTGGGTACCTGAATCAGGCAAAAGCAATACAGGAAAATATGGAGACAGACTATCATGACAATGTCAATGGCATCATTTCAGAATGCACAGGAGAAGGCAACTATAAATCATTCCTGTATTTTACCAGTTTGGCTAGACAAGATAAAATGAGGGATAATATAATGCCCAGACGATGGGGCCCTCAGTCTGTAGGGTACTCAGCATGTTAACTGTTGGAAGTCAGGTGACATATAAATTTATTTAGTTATTTAAACCACATCTTATATCAAACGCTTGGTGGCTTCCAACCAACAGTTAAAACAACCTCATTGTACAAATAATATTTATGTATATCTATTAAAACTACAAATAGTGAATATCTGGCATCATAATAAACTTGAACAAAGCACTACAAAAACTCTCTGTAGTTTTACCCAAAGCCAGGGCTTATGGGAAAACCCAGCTTTTAAGTACTTTTGGGAAGGCTGGGAAAGTAGAAGAATGTCCCACGGGGCAGAAAAGGCACTCTTTCTAGATTCCATAAAATGCAATCATTAAAGGAAGGGATCCTTAAGGAGTACGCCCACTAATTGGGTAGGACAGGTAATAATAATAATAATAATGATAAAGTTGGAAGGGACCTTGGAGGTCATCTAGTCCAACCCCCTGCTTAGGCAGGAAACCCTATACCATTTTGGACAAATGGCTGTCCAGTTTCTTCTTAAAAACTTCCAGTGTTGGTGCATTCATCGCTTCTGGAGGCAGGTTGTTCCACTGGTTAATTGTTCTAACTGTCAGGAAGTTTCTCCTTAGTTCTAGGTTGCTTCTCTCTTTGGTTAGATGTACTTAAAGAGAGTTGGTCTCTAGCCCTGTGCCATATAAGGCTTTTAAAGTAATAACTAACACCTTGAATTGCACCCAGAAGGAAACTGGGATCCAGTGCAGCTCACCCAATAGAGAAGTAAAATAGATATATCTAGGGACACCCATCACTATGCATCACCACATCCTGGACCAGTTGCGGCTTCCAGGTGGTCTTCAAGAGCATGCTCATGTTTAGCAGATTGAAGTAGTCCAAACAGTAAATAACCTAGGAGTGAGTAATTGTGAGCAAGCCTCACTCCATAAAAGTATAGTGAATATGTTGTATTTCTTTAGTTACAAATTGGAAACTTAGACTTTTAAAGCTTTGAAAGATACTTCTATAGAGCTTCTAAAGAAAACCAACTTGTCTTGAGATAGGCTGGCTGGGGCTAATGGGCTATCTATACTGTTACTTAATTATATCAGCAACTCAGGGCAGATGTTCATTGTGGCTTAATTAATATAGTGATGGAGGACTATTCTGACATACCGATGTTGAGTATGAAGGTTATATATACATGCTTTTGGGGTAGAATATATTTGATTAATTCTGCATCTCCTCTTATCTTAGAATGTGTGTGTTTTAGCCCTTGGATTTTTATTAGCCAGCTATACTTGCTTAAATAACCTTTACTGCTTCTTCACTTTTACTCCTTTCCTCTTGTGGAAAAAAATCCCACCCCCCTTTGCTCATTTCTGTTGTATGTGTGTGCACACTGATATAGAAATAACTCACTGGGACCTACATTCTAAGGAAATATACATACCATTGCACTGCAAAGATGATATCCAATTGTATCTTTCATGTCAGAAATGGACTTAGTGCCCTGGACATGAAATATGATTGTCAGGTTGCCCATATAAGGTTATAACAATTCAAGTCACTTGTTCTGTTGCATAGGATAGTTATTTATTTACTCTCCAAAAGGCTATTAAGTGGTTGTTCATTTGCCAGGGAACAACAGAGATGAAAAAGAGAACCAAAAATTATATTATACAATTCTAAAAGTATCCCAAAGGTACAGGATAATTTCCTTTTGAAGTGTGAACCTGCCAATTGATTCAAACACAACTCTTTGTCTCTTCACATCATTGTTCTGCTAAGACAAAAGATGAAACAAAGCATTAGGAAGAAAATTGGGACAAGATAAAGGAACAGAAGGTCATAATAACAATAACATCTTCCTGCCTTTTCTAAAATTTGAACATGGCAATGTAATTCAGAAGACTCCATTATCCAAGCTTACTATTTATTGTATTCATCTTGTAGTTAGACACATACTTGGGAAATTTGATCTGGACTTCAGGATTTTATTTATTTGTATCTTTCTTTGTTTTAGACAATTTTTATGTATATATGCCAAAATGTTAGGAAGATTCCAACTTTCATTTAGTTTAATGATGAGTAGCAATATAATTAATCTGCTTATAACGGAACACAGGATCACTAATTTATAAGTCCACTCTTCATCTATCAGTTGAACCTGGCATGTCATTATTCCATAAATTGTATAACAAAATTGTAGAACGGCAGGCTGAAGGTGAACACTAAAATGGTTGCAGTCTATACATTTTCCAGCTATTATGCCATTATTATTAGAGCACAAGGTGCCTGACCTTTATCTGTCATTTCAAAATTCTAGTGTAGTATAAAGCAGTTGTTTGCATGATGAAACATCTGGAGGTATGAGGGGAAAGGGAATTTACCTAATTTTAACCACAAGACACACTTGCCAGAACACTAGGGGGGGAAAAAAAGACAGAAAGTTAATTTGGTGGTTAGTGGTAGAACATAAGAAGGTTACAACTCAATATATGCTTTAGGATTCCATGTTGACTTTAGTATTCTGGGCACTTTTTCACATGCTCCTATGAAGTTCTAAGGTATCCATTCTGCACCAATGCGGGAGGGCTGAAACAAGTACAATAGATTGCTGTCTCACACTAGAAATTAGGGAGATTCCTTTTATAAGCCACATAAGTACTGTTGAACTGTAGCTCTACTGACCTAGTATAATATTTGAATTTAAATTAGTAATCTTAGCCCTGCCTATAGCTGGTGAATTTTCTTAGCAAAGGAATTGGGAAACATCTAATTCAGTGCATATCTATACAGTGCATATCAGACAATAAAAGTAACAAGTCTCGTGTGATACCACCGTTCACACTAGATGCATGTTGCTGATGTTTATGGAGATTCTCAATCATCCAGGTCACAGTTGTCCCAAAGGTGCTTTTTCCAAAAAGCAACTAGACTTTCTTGGGTTTTTTCTTTGAAAAAAAAAAAAGTCCAGTTGCCTTTTGGAAAAAGTATCTTTAGGACATGTTGCTGATGTCAACCTCAGTGAAAAAGTTAAAAGTTAGAAAAGGAAAAGAGAAAATTAGGAATACTTTGTCCACCACAGTTAATGCTTAAATGAATTAAATATTATTTTTGCAACTTCTTAGGCTACCTGATTAAATGGTATAATCCAATAGAAGGATGTTCAATTGAATTCAATAAAACTTACTGCTTGACATTAGCTATAGTATTGTAACCTTTAAATAACTGTAAAGATTAAAATCAATCTTTAAAGATTAAATTAATTAATGTATATTGCAACCTTTTCATCAGATTGATTTGAAAAGTAATGCAGAAATGGTTCTTCCCTCAATCTAAGGATATCAAATTTCTCTCTTTTTTTAAATTAAACACATACATCCCACATGCATATGTTCTTATAGATTTCTCCTACCAAGCCTTTTTTCTGAATGTATGTATTTTTCTGCCTGGTCTTACATACACAGGACATATTTTGCACAGTTTTTAAAAAGGTTTTCAACTGCTTTGTAAAATTTAGAAAATGAAGCAACTTCTACCATTTATATGTGATCATTTCTAGCATGTTTTAATGCTTCTAAATTTGTATTGGGTTAACTGCTAAGAATTTGACCCACACTGCTTTCCTGATGATTATATAAAGATTGTTGACCTGTTTCTTACTCTTTTTGCCACAACAAAAAAAAAAACAGATCAAAGAGGTCATCCACAAGTCCAAGCAGTCTTACACCAGTAGGATTAACATTTATGGACAAACTATTGCTTTTTTTTTCTTTAATAGTGACATTATTTTTTTCTTTTTTTCCTCCTAACCTTCTTATTTGCTTTGGCTTTTGGTAGATAGCCTGACTAAATTGGGAAGTGGGCTGTACTTTAGTACAGTTTGCATGTATTAAGTAATCTATGCATGTGTGTGTGTGTGTGTGTGCGCGTGCGCACGCACGGGTGCATACACACACACACACATACACACACACACATACAAATACATGTTGATGTCTGTGTATCTCAGTGTTACAGAATCCTTCTCCTTGTTCCCTAACACATAAAATAGGCATAAACTAAAAATGTTAATTAGCATAAATAAATAAACTTATATAGTTGATTATAAATGACTAAGCTTACATAAGCTCAGTCTTATGTCATTAAAAAGATTGTCCTCGTGTGTGTGTGTGTGTGTGTGTGTGTGTGTGTGTGTAGTGTATCATCCAACATTCAAGTAGCTCATAGTCATAAACAACATTCTAATCACAATCATCCAACCAGAAGAATAATAATAACAATTTTAATTAAAAATTGAACTAGCCTCAACCACCAAATATCTTTCTAAATCAAAATATTATACAGGCACTCCCAAAGCCATGCAAGATGTGTTCTGGCAAACTTCCAAGCATTAGGAGGCTCCTACCCTGTATACAACAAGGATGTTGAAAGTTTTTTTTTTAGCAACCCCATGTGATATTGTAAAAAGAGGGTTCAAAAGTGGTTAGCATATATGTTTAACCAGTCATTCATTCTGAAGCTTCGTTACTTATTTTCCCATGCTGGATTCTCCTTTCCCTCCATGTTTTAATAAGCTCTATTTTTCTCTTGCGTATCAGAAATTTACTCAGATCAGCTCATTCTTAACTTCAGTCTGGAGCAAAACATTCCTCGTCCCCTTAATCCTCCCTCCCTCTCCAATTCATGACACATCCAATCGCCCCACCACCACCACCACCCCGTTCCTTTATCATGGTAAATTTTTGTTTTGTGTGGAAATTATCTGGCCCGTTTTGCTTGAGTCACTTGCCCAGGGTAGAGGCAGTGGATCCTGCCCCTGCTGCCAGATTTCAGAAAGATGAGCAAACTTCGGAATCTGATAGCGCCTGCAGCAGAATACAAAAAAGGGAGCTCCTTTGTTCTCCATAAACAGAGTATTGACTTTGATCTGGTCAAATGAATGAATTAATGAAAGGAAATGACACATTCAGATGGGGTTGTGTGTGTGTGTGTGTGTGTGTGTGTGTGTGTTGGGGTTCAGGAGACCAGATCAGTTTATCCTGGCTGGGTGTTTGATTGTGTTTTGTGTTGTTTTGTTTCTTTCTCTCTCTCTCTCTCTCTCTCTCCCCCCCCCCCTTCTCCTTTCCCCAAATACAGCCTTCTGTGTTACAAGGCAGGTCTTTTCTCTGGTGAGAAAGCTCACCTCATAACAGCGAATATTGCCATGGCTATGCTAACGGCACAGAGTTATTACGAATCTCTCCCCGATAGGAAACCATTCACTTGATCTTTGCCTCAATCCTATTAGGACCCCCCGGGGTTTTAAATGGATACCAAGCTGTCACCGCACTGTTGCTGTGACTACCTAGTCTTTATGGAACAAGAAAAAGAAGTGCTGGTGATTGGCAGACCTTCCTTGCCCTCGTCCACCGCACAAAGAGAAACAAAATGAAGAGGAAGTGAGGCTATTATAGGTTTGATGCTTCTTAACCTTACAGAACCCTTACACCCGGTAAATGTCACCCCCTGAAACACACAGCTTTCCAAAGGCTAGACTAGAGTAATGTTTTGACAACAACCACGGGGTGGGGGTAGGGATTGAGCCCCAAACTGACTATTAGTATTCGTTTAGAAGTATTTGGAGTGCACAGAGGCTGGCATGTATATGACTGAGCAAGAGTGTGTGTGTGTGTGTGTGGGGGGGAAGATCTTAGGGTTAAACATCTATTTTGTCATAGCCTCAAGGACTCCTCCTGAAGTTAGGAATGCGGCTCTCTGGGTAAGATGAGCAGGTTTGGGGGTCCCTGGTGTAAATGAAGGAGAAGGGAATTGCATGCGGCCCTGTTTGCCCTGCATGAGAAAGGAAAGAATTTGATAAATCCCACCATATGGTGCCATACTGTATCTTGATGGCTATAAATAATAGCCTTTCTGTTTTAGATTTGCTTTTGTTTTGCTTGGGAGCAGTGACAGATTTCCTGATGCAGTAGTTGGAAGGATCAAATGTAGTTGGCTGTCTTGGAGCTGGGTTGGTTTTGTTTGTTTGTTTGTTTGTTTGTTTTTTCGTGGAGATCTGGCCACTTAAGCAACCCGTGCGGTCAAAACAAAAATAACAATTGCATTTTTTAAAATAGCAAATATATATATATATATATATGCAAATCTAGATGATGTATCTAGGTATTATAACAATAAAAGTAATTTGGTCATTTGATCTCCTGATCTGAATTCTTAGTTTCTGCTTATCAATAATTTAACACTGAGGATATTAACATGGTGAACTAAATCTCCTGAAGCGAAGTCTTACTCGAAAGTGCACTAATATATCTATACAAATGCTACTGGGATATTAATAATAACAACAATAACAACTCTCTGTATGATATCTGTTGAATCCGTATTGAGCAGGTTTCAAAGGTTATTATTATGTTATTTTGCTAAACGTGAAATTCCAGATTATGGAGACAACTATTTTCCACACTGGTTTATTAAAAAGTGAAAATTGCTTCTTTTTCACTTTATTATATATTATATTGCATAGAAGGTGGACATTTCAGAGTCCTCTTTCAAGCCATTTTTAAAATTTAATTCCCATGTACTGTATTTATTTTGATCAAATATTCATACGGGGCCCAGAACTTCTGAACTTGGGTATAAAAAGTATATTTGAATTTTAGTATATTAAAAATAAGTAGAAAGTTGCATTGACAAACAAGGCATTTGAATGTGTCTTTAAAAGTAAAATTCAATTGGCATAAGAAACCTAGACTTGATCAGTTGATTTCAATGGAACTAGGATGATACTCCTTTAAAAATAGGAAGGAAATCAGTTGCTTATTTATACCAATTCTTCCCATGAATCTCATTAAGAAACAAATAATGGAACTGATAGGCATGTTCTAAATATATTATTAGTTTTAATAGATGATTCCTGTTTTTATCGTTAGTGCTCTGCTCATTTAAGTGTATTATCATTTCTGAAATATAATACACCTGTCCATATTAATATTATTTACTAATTCTTAGGTTTTGCATATTTAACTTTTTCTTCTTTGCTGATTCGTCTTTGCTCGTTCCTCTCAAGTGAATATTTTGCATTACCTCTTCAAGGAGGATGCAAAGTAAAATTCCATGTTCACACAGTACAATTAAATATAGTTCTTTATCGTTATGTATCCTAAGTAGTTATCTTTTTTTTATCTTTTCTGCATTATCTTCTAAACAATTAACATAATGTGATGTTTGTCCTAGAAAGCTGTATGTTATATCATTAAAAAAAAGGTAAGCCATTGAACTACAATACTTGTGAAATATAATAAATTCATTGTAGTGAATAAAAAAAGAAAAACAGAAATACAGTTAGATGAAATACATTGTTCGGTATTAAATCTTCGGCAAATTATAAAATATTTCTTGTCTCTTACTCAGAAATTAAAGATGCAGACTTGAAATATTATTCAGACAATGTTATTAAAACCACAACCATAAATTTAAAGTACTAAATGTTCCTTAATGTTTCATTCACATTTTATAAGCATAATCATTTGTTGCATTATCTTTAATCACTGCATACATTGAAGGAAATTTTCCTTATTAAAAAAGCAAAATAATTGTTTTATGAACTTGTAAAAGTTTTACAAAGAGAACAGCAGCAATCTTAGTTAACAGAATTTATTGTAACTTTCGTTTCATTTCTGAGATTGATGAAATGTTACATATTTAAAACCTAATTCAAATGAACAAATATTTGATGGGCTTTTAGAAAAATATTGTTTTCAGAATATTTTTCAGATATAAAGAGGTTAATCATTCTATTACTATAGTTGTATCTAGACTTGAGTAAGGAATAGAAACATATGAATTTACAAAACAGTTTCGATTTATTTCAGACAATTCACAGGAGTTATTTTATCAATATGTTCCAATACCTGATACTTCTACTAAAACCATACTTAGGATTTACTGTGGATGTTGACACCGTTTGCCATTTCAGTATCTCAGAAAGTATGGCTAACATAAATTTCATTGTGTTTCCATGTAGGTTTTTCAAAGCTACCATTTCCTTCGTACATTTTTAAATTAAAAAAAAATTACTGAGAGAAAGCAGAAAACTGTGTTAGTTAAACCTTGTCATGTACAAATAATAAGCCCCTTTTTAATCTGCAAAACACAGTAAGAGAATGTCTTCAGTTTGTTAATAATGGCCCTTGCACTTATTTTGTCACACTCAAGTGACATCATTCCCACAGAGATATTTCTTCTTCACTGAACACTCTAACTCTTCACGTTTTGTTCTAAGGATATTTGTTCTATTTTGTGAGTTTCCATAAAAGAAAAATGAAAGTTCAAACTTACTATGTTCAGTGTGTCCCCTTCTTCCACCTCACCTCACTTTTCAAGCCTGCCATAGTAAATTCAAAGGCCACATTCATTTCTTCTGAAATGAGCAGTGGTTTTGCACCACCTTCTGGCACAGAAGGATAGTGCCATTTTCCAATAGGGTGCAATCTTTCTACAGTCTGAAGTAGAAACCTAAGAGTTTTAGAAAGGTATAATTTATACTTTCCATTAACCCTCCTACAGATCACCCCTCTTGGTAGTGCTTACAGATTCAGGGCAAAGTAAGAGATTTATATGTATTTATTCTTAAATGTGGCCCTGAGAAGGGTCAGTCTTGTTTTGTTTCCTGATTATTATTATTTTTAGCTATGATCTAAGCTTGTGGATGCCAATACTTTGTATGATTCTGTCAAGGATGGCTCAAGGGGAAGAGACCACTCCATATTATCTTATCCTTGACCAAGGATAAGTCTGGTACCCTTAGTCTAATGTAAAGGCAATCTATATGGTGGTCAGGGTGATAATAAATCCTGCATGTGTGCAAGATTAATTCATGTTGCCTGGAACATGTGAAGTGGCCCTCAAGTGGAGGAGAAACCATTCTATGTCTTTGTGAGGTTTTTCAAAGGTTGGCAGGGCCGGTGAGTAGGAATAGCCTCTTCCAGTTTATAAACTGCAGAAAGATATATCAAGCACATTGAGTGCTTCTGTACCGGAGACAAAGTCCTTGTGTGTCTAATCACACTTGGCCAACAAAGTATTCTATTCTATTCTATTCTATTCTATTCTATTCTATTCCAGTCCATTCTATTTTATTCCCCAGTAACAAAAGGAGAAACACAGGTTGCAGTTGTATCAATAAGTCGTGCTACCTCTCAGGAATCTAGAAAACCTTCTTTTGTTTTAAAGTCCATGTGGATCAGCTGCAATTACTGAGTGGGCTGGGAATACTAGTATATTGAAAAACTTTAGGGATGAATCCTGGTCCAGAAATGAGGTGCCAGGGATAGGCCCTGATTCAGAATCAAGTCTGAATGTGATACTCTTCATTTTCTTTTGGGTGTGTTTTTACATGATGGCTCTGTGCACCAGAGACAATATTTAAATGCTCTCACAAAATACTCAGGGGATTATTATAGTACAAGAATCTATACCCTTCCATGCAGCATCAGCAGGGTTATAATTTTGTAGCTGTAGAGCTAGATTACATGATGCTGTCATGTAGTCATTGTAATAACAGTGCAGAAGCTGGTTACAAACACAACCCAAAACTAGACATGGCTTAATACACTAAGGACTTTTCAAGGAAGATAAGGCTCTGACCTTGGAGGGGAAACTCCGTCCCATCTTCTCTCCCTCATCTGTCAACTTCAAAATCTACTTCTTTTTATTATCAGAAAGACAGAAAAGGAAGTTGTCTGGGGATTTTCTTAGAAGGGCCATGGATCCATTGCCTTCCTGACTTCCCAATACATCTTCAAATTAGGGAGGTAATTCAACAGGAATCAATCTCTCTCTCTCTCTTTAAACAAAAAATGAGAGGATGGGAGGAGATCAACAGCAAAGACTGCTTCTGATGCATTTATAGCCTGTTGGCAGGGAACTGGCAGGGAACTGGCTATCTTAAACAATTGACATCAGGTCTTGTGACATAACTGGTGGAATTGCCCTCTGAAAATCTTGCCTTCCTCTTAATAAACTCCATTCCCTCAAATGATAGATTCTGTGGCAGTGTCAAAGATAGAATCATAGATCAAGCTCTCAGAAATAAAGTGCTTTTGAGAACAGTTGTCTCTGTCTAAAATACGGTGAGTCTTTTCAAAGCAAATAATTTTTAAAAAACATGGAGATGATCCTTTCTACATATGGGGTTATCATTCTCCCAAATAGGGGAGATTCTTCAAAACAACACGATCTCTGTATAGAGAAATATGAGGGATCCATCTTCAATAGCCATTTTGAATTTGCATAAGTAAATGTACTACTGGAACACTATTACTACTACTATTACTAATAGAATTTCCTCTTTGGTTTTTCCCCCAGATCTGATTCAGATATTTATTAGATCTGATCCAGAAATCTACTCTTTTTTCCCTGCAATAATCATTTGCCTATCTCTTTCTTTAATTGGCATTTGAATATTCAGAACCAGATGTTTCCATCTGGATTCATAGCCAAAGGGAACATATTTCGCATCAGGTTAATACGTCTAGGTACAGTGCTTTTCATAATCATGAGTATTCGTTCAGATTTCACTAAAATGACATCAGGGAGAGATCAGTAGAAAGCATTGTTTATTAAAAGTGCAAGAGAGTTAAGGTACAAATATCACTGGAAATATCCTGGTTCAAATCCTCTTTTGGCCATCTTATTTGGGCAAATCCTTGTCTCTCAGTTCCACCTACTTCACAAGATAGATATATAAATAAAAACAGCCTGTTGATTTGAGAAAGGACGGAGGAAAAAATGAATATATGTAAATTAGGGTCTTGTCTTTCCATATATTAAATGTTACAGAAACATGATTGGGGCAAAATAATAGATAAATGTATAATAACTCAAAGTAATTAAAAATGTGGCTACTGAAGAATCATACCTAATCCCAGCTGTCTTCATCTTGTGACACAAGAGAAAATAATATTATCATATGTTAGCCTGAGATAAGGCGTAGGGAACTATATAAAACAGGTGACTTCTAGCTGTTTGTTGTACTTCAGCTCCCTAGATTCCCACCCAAAGGCCATTCTAGCTGAGGATTAAGGGTGTTAAGGCCAAAAGCCTATCGCATATGGACACACTGGCTTGGGGAAAGACTGGTAGAAATTAATATCCATAAATAAAGGCATTTTGTGGCAACCAGCTTTTCTAATTTTTTCTACTGGTGGTTTAAATTCAGCTTTCATTGCTCATGCATGTAAAGAAGCCAGCGAAGGTATACACACAATAGTAGGAAATAATCCAGCAGGCTTAATAAGGATTGTTCTCCAGTAGAAGAGAGAGCAAATCTGGGGGGGTGTTCATAATCTCTTTGGCTTTGTTTAGTTAAAGCTTTAAAACCAAAACAACAGCCTGCAGTTGGAAGACCCAAGAAACAAATGCTTCTCTTTCTGAGATTCATAAAACACTCATTACCCACAATTAATCATAATGATGCCTGGTATTCAGCACTTTAGCTAAAATCTGGCTAGGAGTAGAAAGATTTGGCTCTCAATAGATTGCAATTCTTCATGCATTGTATTTTGAAGGACGCAGAACTGAATTGTCAGTACACAGCCTTCTGTGTTTATACACTCTCTTTCTCTCTGTGAGCTTTTGATGGAGCTTTTCATATAAGGCTCTGCTCCATATTGAATCAGTCACCAATGTGATAGCTCCTTTGCACAAAACAGGATTAAATATTGCAATGCTGTTATAAGTGTTAATTACGTAAGCTGAAAAGGCCTAAAGCATAACATAGTCATTGTTCCTGAAATAGTTAGAAGGCCTAAGATTTGTAACGTCATTTTTTTCCTTTGTGGAGCACTCCCATAACAGCAGAGATATTCAATTCTAGAATAATAATCAAGAGACAAATAACAGTTTCTAATTATTGCTAGAAATACATCCCATCTCCTCCCACAAGTTTGCAAGCTCTAGATAATGGTTTGTTGAGTCACTTTTTTGTTTGTCACTTTCTTTAAATATATATCAATTTAAAAGTATATGATCCAGGGTCACCAAAGAGACACGGAGATTCTCAGAAAGAACAAGGGGAATAGAAAGACCTCTGAATGATATTATCATACTAATACTATGAGTTATGTACTAATACTATGAGTTAAGTACAGAATAATATTTACACGATGACCATCAAACATCATTAGGATGCCCTCATGCTACAAATATCTTATCCTTGTGATTCAGTCATGTTCTATTCCAGATGAAGTTCAATTCCTGATTTACCTCTTGATTGAACAAACAGAAGAGGCTGGCTTATGTGTAACTTACATTTGGGTTAAATTGGTTGGTATTATTGTTAGGTAAATGGTTCTTTAGTGCTGCTGGATTTTTGTTTTGTTTTTAGAGCCATTGAGTTGGTACTGACTCCTGGTGACTGCCTGGACAAGTCCCTTAGAAAGACTTTAGAAGTGATTTGCCATTGCATGCTTCCTAACGGTGAGAAGAGACTGGCCCAAGGCAATGGTGGGATTCAAATATGTGAACAACAGGTTCTCTATGTGGATGCCACTTCCGGAAGTCCATTCTGGGCCTCGGCAACAAAAAATTAGCTACTGGTTCTGCCGAAGTGGTGCAAACTGGCTGGATCCCACCACTGGCCCAAGGTCACTTAGCTGGTTTTGTGCCTAAAGCAGGACTAGAACTTAACATCTCCCAGCTTTCTAGCCTGGGTGCCTTCACCAGTACACCAAACCGGCTCCTGTTAGCACCTTTTAAATCGAGATGATTTCTTTTCCCTATTATTATTTTAATAATATAGTACTATTTTTTCTAATACCATTTTAAAATCTTTCTTTCAGTTCCTTGAAAGTTTTTCCCCCTATAAAAGTGACTTCTACACTGTTTGGCTTTAACTCCATTCTTAGGGTGCTTCAGAATTGTTTAAAAATCTATTTTGCTGGTGGTTTTGTGTCTTTCCCTTTTTGTGTGTCTAAACACACAAAACCATAGAACTGTTGTTTCTATAGTTGTTTTTTTCTTTCCTACTTCTTCACTGTGCATGTGCTTCCTGATCCAATGGGAGGGATTTCCTGACACCCCCCCCCCATTCATTTTCACTTGGAATTTATTTGAAACCAGGAAGCTGCCAACTGGTAGAGAGGCTCTTGCAGAGCGACTGAATATTGATGAATCTCAGCTTCCCACTAAGGTGAATTCCATTAGTCTACTTTCAACCCATGGAAATGCCACTAAAAAAAAAAATCCCTTTAAATTTCATCATCAAATTTTTTACAGCAGGAAATAAATAAATAAAGAATAAATAACTATGAAAGTAATTGGCGAAATATTGCCAAAGACGTTTTCAGCACAGAGCTTTTTTTTTTTTTTTTTTAAATGCAGCCATAAAATTCTGAAGTGTTTTAGGCTTGATAAACCTTATTCACAAAACTGGTCTACAGCAAAGACGCTTCTAGTGTAACCAGTTCAGTGCTGTTTATGTGAATGGGTATATGGATCAGAGGGATTCAGAGGACCGATAGCATTACAAATTTAAAGCCAGTGAATGTGATTCCATAGCAACTTCATCCAGATCAATCCCACTGTAGTAGCTGGAATTATTCTAGAACTAATTATTTACGCTAATCCCACGTTAGAAAGGAAATGGCTATGCGTTTGCACTTAAGAACCTCCACTATGAATTCATTTTTTTTAATCAATAGCTTAATGAAAATGCATTAGTTGCTGCCTACCCAGCTATATTCAATATAATATTGTGCCAAAACTATTAGGCTGTATTTCTCTTTCAAACATAAAAAGGAAAGGAAAGAAAGTGCTTTGTAGCATCTTTTTAAGGCAATAAGTAGCTGGCTGACTGGCCGTACTCAGCATGTGGTCCTCAATGGAACTGCATCTTCCTGGAGGGAAGTGTGTAGTGGGGGCCCAGGGCTCTGTTCTAGGCTCAGTGCTCTTCAACATCTTCATCAATGATTTGGATGAGGGGATAGATGGGGAATTCATCAAATTTGCAGACGACACCAAGCTGGCAGGAATAGCCAACACTCCAGAAGACAGGCTTAAGATACAGGAGGATCTGGACAGACTTGAATACTGGGCACTAACTAACAAAATGAAATTTAATGGTGAAAAAAGTAAGGTTCTACATTTAGGCTAGAAAAACCAAATGTACAGGTATAGTATAGGGGGTACCTTGCTCAATAGTAGCAACTGTGAGAGGGATCTTGGAGTCCTAGTGGACAATCATTTAGATATGAGCCAGCAGTGTGCTGCAGCTGCCAAAAAAGCCAACACATTGCTGGGCTGCATTAACAGAGGGATAGAATCAAGATCACGTGAAGTGTTAATACCACTTTACAATGCCTTGGTAAGGCCACACTTGGAATACTGCATCCAGTTTTGGTCACCATGATGTAAAAAAGATGTTGAGACTCTAGAAAGAGTACAGAGAAGAGGAACAAAGATGATTAGAGGACTGGAGGCTAAAACATATAACCTCAGCCAGAGGTTTTTCAGTCCTTCCTGGTCTTTTATTAAACTTAACCCATCAGATGGCAGCTATGGGGAGCATCCTGATTTAGAAGGACCATAAACTGACTTGATGGCATTGAAGAACTTTTCTGGTGGTGTTCACATCTACATAGTCTTTCTCTGCCACCACTCATCTTGCATTTCTCACAGATCCATCAGGTATTTAAACTTGTCTTTCTTTGGGACCGATTATGGATTGTTCGGCCAATTTGCATAATTCTTGGCCTGAAGAGTTGCTGAAATGGTTTTGTGGTTTTCATCAAACCAGTCTTGATGCACCCAGGTTTTCAGTTCAAGTACAGTTATTGCAATCTGTGTGCTGATATCTTTAAACTGCATCCACCTTTTCAAATAGCTTGTTACAAGCAGTAAATTGCCAGTGAGTTTTTCATTAAGTACATCTTGGAAGTGCTGGGCTTTGTCTGGTAGTCTGCTGATGTTGAATGATTTTCTGATAGTCCTCTTGCTTATGATGTATAATGTCTATGTGTAGGTTGAGGACCTGACCAGACCAGCCTGCAATCCGTCTAGTGCTCAGCATTCATATGGTGCAAGTGATGGTGATGTCTTTAAGATCACATTGACATACTATGATATAGTCAAGTAGATGCCAGTATTTAAACATGGGATAATCCAGGATGTTTTGCACTGGTTTGCAAGTCTGATCACTGTATTAGTGATTCACAGGTTGTGTTTGGCAGATTTGCTGAGAAGCAGCAGACTGTTGCTATTTAATTTTCCCATCAGGAATTCCATTCCAGTTGTCACTATACTTACCCTAGCATTGAAGTCACTCAGAGTGGCAAGCCTGTTGCTGATGGAGGTTGTTCAAATAATTTTGTCTAGGACGGCCCTCGTAGAAAGCTCCCTTATCTTCATCTCATGAGAGCTGATGCATAGGCGTTGACTATGGTGATATACCAGGACTTGCTGAGATAATGCATTCACTTATTGCAGTGATAAGAGTAGAGATATTTTTCAGCAGTGCAATTTTGATTGCAAAGCCTACTTTGTGAATCTTGTTGTCAGTCTGTGGTTTCCCTTTCCAAAAATATCCATATATCCACTTGCTACTTCCTGTAATGAACCCTCATCTGGTCTCACATGGTTTGACATAGACTTGTTCAAGTAGTTACCGGAAATGAAGCTCTGCCTAAAGATATAGTTACCTTTATTTTTTTGTTTTATTAGATAAGTTTGTGGAATAATTTGTGCATGATTCCTTACCTGTACAACATTATTTAATGCTGGTAACTGCATCTGGAAGAATTTTACATTTGGATAGAAGAAGTGCTTAAGAGACTTATGGAAATAAAATTGTGGCCATCAGAAAATTTTACTACAGGCAAATCAGATCAAACGGTGGTGGGTCCTGTGGCTTTACTTCTAGAAAACAGTAACAGTTGGATCCAAATAAATATGTTTTGGATAGGTTTGGACTATACTTCATTTTAATTCAGGGCACTCTCCTCCAAGCGGAATCTGTTGTCCCATTTCCATTAAAAGGTTAAAGAGTGGCAGTTCAGAAGCAGATTTGTCTGGCTGCAGGTGTGGCCAAACTAAACTCTAGCATGAACTTCTCGCTGAGGTCCAGATTGCACTCAGACTAGCTGTATTCTGAAAGCAGTGAAGTAACTGTTTTCCCAACAATTATTTGGAAATCAAAGATCATTTGCTTTGTGGATTTTTTTTAAATTCTACTGTATTTTGTACGGATTTGGTTTTACTTAAAAGTTCAATAATTGGATTTGATATATGGCTTTATATTGATAATGCATTTCAAATTATCTAGAGTTTGAACCATAGGTAATATTCACATGTTAAAACCAACCAACTCTCTCAACTCTAATGATAGTTTCTGCATAAGGGTTCAGACATTCTTCAATAACTATGTCATTACTTTTAAGCAAGCAGGAAAGAGAGAAAAAAAAAGACAATTTTTCATTGGTAAACATATTAGCCATTTATGCCAGTAATTTTGCTCTGAATGCACAAATATTTTGCATCCTTGTCAGACAGCCAATCCCAATAAATCTTAACAAAATACACTGTTGGATTCTAAACCAATACTAAATCCATTTATGAGTAGTTGTCCTATACCTTTCTAATTAAATTATAGTCTGTTTTTACTTTAACAAGAACAAGAAAATTAAAAATCATTCTCATCATTTAAAAGACACTTAAAAGTTTAAAAGTTACCTAAGGTACCTGTCATGTTTATAACAAATTGCTTACATTTCAGTTGTTTAAACTTTAAGCTATTCTCAATCTGGTCTTTAAATCTGGGGGAGAATAAGAGAATTAAAAAAACCAATGTCACAAAAAATCCAAATTGAAAGACACTAGATGGAAGGGAAATGGAAATGGAAATAGAAAGGGAAAGGGAGAAGGAGAAAGAGAAATAGGGAGGAGGAGGAGGAGGAGGAGGAGGAGAGGATACAAATGATGATCATATGACTTCAGTCACTAAAT
>NW_015387329.1:40978-66495 GCF_001527695.2 Protobothrops mucrosquamatus
AAATCCAGTGTTGAAACATGAGCAGCACACATTCCTGATTATGTGTGACTCCTATAATCTCCACCTTCCAAATTCTGACCAGATGACATTTTAATCAAAGCCTGCCTAGAACATATTTCACTGTCTGTTTGTTTTAATCCTTTTCTCCTTCTACTGGAAGAATATTTTTAAGAGGATGAATCAGACCAACCAACCCCTGGATTCAGATGTCCCAGAGGAAAAGTTGGATTCAAGTAGCCACAAACTAGAATGAGGGAGTCTGGCACCCTTGAAGGTGACACATCCAGGGTTATTTCTGACACCTGAATTCCTGACATCTTCCAACTCAGAGAGGGTAGGTAAATGTTTAGTTAGAGAGCTTCAAGCATAACAGTTCTTCACTATTACAAGGAAGGTTTTCCTTGTAATATCACATTCAGGAACAGGTAGTAACCAAGTGATTGGTAAACAAACTTAACAGCATGAATACTATTAACATTACAAGGAGAAGCAAGAACACTCACAGAATGAACACAACTGCCAGAGCTCAACAAACCAGCCCAAACAACATAGAAGCATTGCAAACGAAGCCTAAAGTTCAATGTTTGCAAGATACCAGAGAATTAATACATACCAAAGCTTAATGAACAAGTCAAACCTCATTATACTAGTAATATACATTTACACAAATTCAGTAACATTAGCAATGCTTATACATAAAACATTGCTGCATATACACATCTTTCCATTAGTCACCTGAAAAATAAGAATAGTGCACAGCATATAGGCATCCATCTATCAAAACCTTCCCCATGTTAGACATTGCATAATCTCTTTACACCTACAGTATAAACATTTTTGATGCTTAAATGGCAAACGATAGACCTTCTCAGTATCTCTTTCAAACCTGGCCTATTGTTAATTGAGTCTCTATATTTAAGAAGAAAAAAAAACTTCCTCTTTTACATCTGTACACTTCCATGTCTTCAAGATCAGCTTAGACAGAAGGGAGGCTCTTTTATCTTAATAAATCTACCTTTTATTTCAAACATCCTACAATGAATTTCCACTATCATTAATTGATCAGTAAGCTAAGCCCATATTCTGCATCCATATTCTGCATCCAAGACAACTGTAAGCATTTTTCATGATATGATGTGCTTTTCTCACCAAAGTTCCAGCTGAATTCAAGTCTTGAAAAATATAGAAAAGATTGTTTTAATAAACAGCAGTAACTTGTTGTAACTTACAGCAATAATCTATTTATAAACAGTCAGGGATGACCAATCGTAGGTGGTTACCTATGACTTTCTTCTCAACACTGCTGTAAATGTACCACATCCAGATTGATATCTGCTACTATACTGGCAAGCGTACCAAAAAGTGTTTAAACAGTGACACCATTGCAAACTGAATAACAGAATCAAAACCATCAGAACATCTGATATACTGTAATGCCACTTAAAACAGCAGGGATTTTTGGATGCCAAGAATAAAGCAGCAAGCTCTATTCCAAACTCAATAATATATTTTCTGAAATGCATGTTTTGTTTTATACTTGGAATCCACAAAATGGCCTTTTCAAGGCTGGAATGTTACACATTCAAAATGTTTAGCGCATCCCTATTTACTCCTGCCTGTATGAGAGAGCTAACAGACTATTTCATGCCTTGGCCACTGTGTTTTCTAGCCTTAAAGATTCTAGAAGAGAACAAATCCTTAATGGTGTGTGCCACAGGTATCCTTTATAACTGTTAAGGTTATAGCCTTGTCTAATGGCTATGCATGCTTCAATAGACCATAAAGCCCTTTCATAAGAGAGTTTTCATAAGAATTGTTCAGATTGTAAGTGCTGTCAATGACTACATTTCACTGCCTTGATTTATAGTGAGTGAAGAACTATAAACTGATCTGAATGAAAGAAAAGCAGAGTTCATATTCAATAGCAAATAAAGAAAAACCATTTTAACAGTGAAATGGATGCATAATTTGCCGTCTAAGTTAATATTCCATACAAGAATGTACAAGATTCTATGGTCATATTATGTTAACTTTTCCTTTTCCCTATCACCAGGGAAAGGTATCTAAATTTAAGGTCAACTACTTTCCTTTCCACTTTAAAATTTCAATTTAGAAACAGTGCTTCCTAAACTATTGATTGATCAGACAGACTTTCTTTCTGGATTAAAATGTGGACTGCATCTTTACTTCTTACACCCAAAAAAGACATACTCACACAATCTAGATCTGATTAAAGTTGTAGGTTAGTCTTCTCAGTACATCAAAAGAAACCGCCTTGTTAATATTACTTTCCGATATCCACCTTATCTTTGCCCAAACACTTCCAGCTTAGGTATGGACATTGCTTCTAAGCTATGCTTAGATGGTTTGGGGATTTCCCTACTCCATTCAGCTGCTATAGAGACTGCAGCAATCTTTGTGAATTCTGCCTATCTTCAATTCATTGATGTCACTGCTTGTTTAATGAAGGCATGTGTGCCTGTAAATCAGAAATGGGGAACCCATAATATCATCTGGCACATCAAACTGGTCCATCAACACCACTGTTCATATATCAATGCCTAAAGTTGCTTGACTCATGATAAATGGGCAATCAGCAGTATTTTAGTCCCCAAAGAGGTGCAATTATATTTCCAAATTCATTCTAATAGGCCAATTAGTAGAAAGTGTTGTAACTGGTTGATTGTCAAGTACATTAGTCATGTAAAGTAGGCAACTCTGAAATGGAGCCATCAAGCCACTGGAAAAGTAAAAGGGACTCATTTGAAAAATATTGTAAAAATAAGATGTCTTTTCTTTTCTTCTTTCCCCAGGTCCATATATATGTACTTTTCACTTTCCAACAGTTAGTGGGTCCAAAAATACAAACGGCTGAAGGCCTCGCTTCTGCTTACACTTTAAGCTTTTATGACTCTCTACCCTTTTGCAAGGAAAGAACAGACATTTCTTATCTGATGTTTGAGTGAATCTCTTGCGTAGAAGGAAAGTAATTCACCATGAAATTAGGTTAACAGCTACTACTATTCTAGGATTGCAAATTGTCCACTCCTTCCTCACATGGAGGTAATTTCTACACTAATGATTATATCATCTTTATAGCATCGCCAAGCCATTGTTGAAATACACTATCTTCATTACTATTATTTAGGCATGGTTGATGTTTATTGTATAAATTGATAATGTAGAATTAGCAGAGTCGGGCCTTAGGTCCATTTAACCAAAAGTCTTGACTTCATATGTGTACATACGCAGGCTGTTAAGTGCCAAGGTCCATTACTGAGTGTACACTGCCCACCACATTATCTCCTTTAGGAGTGACAAGAAACCAAGGGTACAATTGTAGGTTTTTGACATTCAAGATGGCATCTGCTCCAGGGCGATATGACACAATAAATCACAAATGTCAGTTTAAATGTTATTTATGATGGGAAGTGACATGATGATGTATACATGCTTGTTGAATGAGCTTTACCATTATTGTGTAATTCAAACACAACTATTGGCTGGCAGCAAATCTCCAGGATTTCAGACAGCTTTTCCTGTAACTCCTGCGAGTGCTTCGAATCAATCCTGCAATCTTCCTGCAAAGTAAGTGAAAAAGTCACCATGAATATCATTCCATAAATACCTCCAAATTCCGTCTGTCATGTATGATTAATTTTTATTAAATTGGAGCAGCTAGGTCACTCAGTGAAACTACCAACAAGTTTTTGCAAGAAGCTGGCTCCCAGATGCTGCAGGTCTTAAATCAATTGTCAGCAAATTGGAATAGAACACCATTTGGCATCTAAAGTTTAAATTTAAATGTTGCCAATAACAAGAATGTTAAACTCTCCTTTTACATTATGCATTCAAGTGTATTCATTTACCTAAAAGTTTATTTTTCTCAGCTACATCAGTTACCCAATTACAATATGGGAAATAAGATGAAAAGTCTCCATAAATCACATTTATTATGGTAAAGGAGATTAAGATATAGAAATTTGATAACTATAATCAAAAGATTAAAACATAACTGCAGTGCATAATTGAAATATATATATATTTTCTTTCGTTCAAACATGTCCCCTTCTCAGAGGCTGAGAGTGAGTGACTGGCCCATGTTTACCTAGCTGGTTTCATGCCTAAAGTAGGCCTAGAGTTCATGGTCTCTGGGTTTCTGGTACCCTGATGCCTTAACTACTACACAAACTGGCCCTCAACTAGAATATATATTCTTGTAAAAATAATTTATTTTCTTGCCTGTGTTTTTGTTACAGGTAAAAAGGAGAGTGGTCCTACAACTTTGCTCAGCTGACACAAATAGTGTTTAAAATGGTTTGGTTTGAAATAGAAATTGTAGTTGCAATCCACAAACGTATCATAAATTACTCATTATTTGTGAGGGTTTTTGGGGGCTCAGAAAGATAGAATGAAAAGCTGGGATTTTTTTCCAAGTGCTATGCCAGACTGCAAAGGCATATAAAGAGTTACACTTCAAAAGCAAGCAGCATCAAAAATTTCTTTCAGGTTTAAGCCTCTGTAAGATTTAAGCCCCCCATTTTGACATTTAGGTTTCTGCAAAACAAATACGGTAAGCACAAAACAAGGGTCAAGATTTTTGCTCTACTCATTCTTAGATTTTGAAAAGGATAGAGATGTGCACAGCATTTCATTCTGAGTTCAGAAGATTTTCAGAAAGCTTAAAAGAGCTCTGGAATATTCCCAATGCAGTTGCAAAGGAGAGTTTTGAACTGGAAATATTGCAATTGAAAATGCTTTGCACACTTCTATAAAAGGAATGCTAGTAGGCAATCCATGGGCAACAATTTTGCAGCCAGGCTTAAAATATACTAAGTAGATAAAGATATTTGAATGTTTTGTGACATCATAGCAACTTAGCACATACCTTTGGTAAGAACATTTCAATACACCCACAAAGTGAGTTCTGGAAACTTGATTACCAAGTTTCTATAATCCCGTTTACATGTTACGCTACCCAGAGCAGTCCACATTACTTACAATCCTGGACTCTGTCCATTGTAGAGACTTCTTAGCACCTTCTATTCACTCCAAGATATTGTGGAGATAATGTTGAATTAGCAATTTACAGTCTCACTTTCCATATCTGTTGAATGGATGATATATGTGCTATTACAATAATGGAGGTATAGCTACTCAGGAGGACAATAAAATAACAGGCAACTAACAATACGTCATTTTTGAAATCTCTTTCATTGAGGCTCTCTTTTGCAAATTTGGGAAGAAGATGTAAAAAGGCGTAGTTTGATTATGTTTTAGTGGGGGTTTTGTATGGGGTGTTTTTAGAACAGGCCTGTTATTTAATTTGATTTTAACACAGAAACTATTTATTTATTATTGTGGTTTTTAGTATCACCTGTTCACCGCCCTGAGTCCCATAAGGGAGATAGGGCGGTATATAAATTTAATAAATAAAATAAATAAAATAAAATAAATTGAGAAAATTACTATTTTTAGGCCAGTCCCCATATACTTTGCTTTAATGTTAATTTTGTCAGCAAAAGACTTTCAGAAAGTTTCTAAGAAAATACATTGTTTTAAAATTAAGCAAGTTCATCTGAACCAGAAGGTCAAAAATGATGCCAATCATATTGGAAAATACCTTCTTTGAGTGGTAAATAGCAGAGGACTATGGTGGAGCAAGTGCCATTCATTGTCTTTCTGTAAGAAGGAAACATGAGGTGAAAATTTTACATCTTCTTCCCAAATAGGCAGATTAGACAGAAGGGAAAAAAAGGTCTCCATGTTCCAAGCTGTATTTTAAAAGTAAAATACCTAGTGATAAACTACATACATCTCTACACAAGGATTTTGAGCCAGTTTGAAAGCAAATCTAAGTAACTTTGTGTCTCAGCTTTGTTAGTGGTGTTGAAGAACTGAAGTAATTTGTAGGATCCAATCTGGGTCGGCCACTGGGACCAGAGGTTTAATCTTCTGAGCTTTCGTACATGTGCTGGAGCCCATTCCCAATGTGTTTTATTTCCCTGAGGACAGACTTCAGCACAGGTCTGAAAGCTTGGAACATTAAACCTCTGGCCCTGATGGCCCACTATTGTGTAGTGGGTTTCAATAGACAAGGAACAGACCAGCATAGTTACAACATCATTTATTGACTCAAACTAGAACTAGAGAACTGCAGGCTGTAATTTATAGTCTGAGCCCACAGGGCCTTAACCAATCACAATACTTGAAAAACCTGCCCAAATATGAATGTTCAAAGTTTCCCTCCAAAACAGTTGGAGTTAACAGTAAGGGTCATCTAAAGGTTAGTTTCCTTTTAGCTTCACAAGCAGTTGGAGTTAAGTTAATTTCACTTTAGCAGGGATTAACACAACTTTATATATATATAAAGGATCGCGGCTCCTGGCCACTGTACTGGTGCCGGTGGCTCTGTCTGAATTGGCCAGGGGGGGAGCAGGAGGATTGAAGTTTATACCGCCAAGGATGAGATGGAGAATAGGAGCAGTGGAGATGAGGGGAGGAAACGGATTGGGGCAACAATCACCCAATCATGGGCAAGGAAAAGGGAAACGCCCACGCTAATAGGGGACAACTCCCAGGAGGTTAACATATGGACTTCAAATTGGGAAAGGAAGGGGGGGACAACAAAAATCGGACTGGATACTCCAATAAAAGATTGTAACCATAGGGAGGAGGGGTGCAAAGGGGAGAGGGGACGTCTTTGTGCACTGGAACAACCTAAAGGGGACAGGCAAGAGGACAATACAAGTAGGCAATCAGGAAAAACGGAGGACGTGGTTATGCACACAAGGGGAGGAGGTGCCCCGCCCATACTTGGCCCCAAAGAAGGAAAGACCTCTGGTGTCACTTACACGGATGGGAGGCGTAAGAGAGAGGCAATTGCTGTTAAGAAGTCGGTGCCTAGAATATGCTCTGTTACATCTGGCCCGATGACGAGATCAAAGAGCCGTGCGCATACCCTGGTCAACCTATAAGAGGTTGACCAGGGCATACCCAGTGTCAACCTACACTGACCAGCATTGTAAGCCCTGATGATTTCGACAGATGCCGACGAAAGCTAGGCATTTTTATTAGGTGTTTTTATTATTAAATTATTCTATTGTATTCCCTGGTGTTCATGTTTGTTTATTGATTTTAAATATGGATACACCCAGATATCATATTTTTAAGATAATTATGGACATATATATATTCAATACATAACACCCACCCAGACTGGATACTGCAAATTACTTCAGCTCTTCAACACTACTAACAAAGCAGAGACACAAAGTCCCAGTGACTGACCCAAATTGGATCCTGCAACCTTATCCTGGGACAGCTTTCATTCATGAGCTAAAGTAATTTATTTCCATCTCATCTGTGGCACACTTGAAATCACTGAATAGCTAGGACTGTGCTTGCTTGTAGATGGTCTGACTGAGTTTCAGTTTCTGTGAAGGAAACACTAGACTGGCAATTTTGCCTGGTCCTAAACTGACATGATAATTCAAGCAGGGCTGAAACTGATAAGAATTTTGTCAATTGTCCTTCTTGGTATGGAATAGACTACTTTGGTACCTCCCATTGTGTGCAGTGAGGTTGGGAAGATTTTTTATGCTGTAGTGTAGCACATATAGCAGAGTGGTGTTTCTTGTTAATGATGAAAAATGAATGTGGGTAATTTTCACTTTAGTTTGCACTCAGCACATTTCTAATTAATCCTTAAATCCAGAGCAGAGCAATCACATTTGGCACTCATTTCAGCCAGCAAAAGTACAGCTTAATATTTATTTATTAAACATGAACAAACACAAACAATTAACTGGTAAAAATGGGATAAAAGGCAGTCAAAAACAGGAGAGAGAGAAATAATAAACAATCCTCAAGAATTCACGTATATCTCTATATCAAAAAGAACTAATTTTTAGAGCCACTGGAAACAATGCCATGAGTAATTAACATAGTCAGCCCCAAAGAGGATGGTCTTTGATTATTCTAGCTTTAACTCCTTTATGTATCAGAGATGAAAAGTAGGACATCAGGTGATCCCACCTCTATTCTGCAGAAAGTAGGAAACAATATGGTGAATGGGGAAGATAATAGCTTTTCAGACTGACAAAATAAGACAGTAATAAATAATCTTAAAACTCTTACCCCTAACTGCAAGACTTCCTTTCAGGTAAATCCAGTATGATAAGTTAGTACTAATTTTGTTGAAACTCCTAAATTCTCTGATCTATTCAGCTTTCAAGGCCTATTTTACTCTGCCAAGACACTTTTACTTAGCCCAAATCTCTAAAAATAAATGAATGAACAAATAGAAAATGTAAAAAGGACAATATCAAAGTGCTAAAACTCTGTTTTTGGATGATAGAAAAACATTTCAAAGGAAATCACAGAGCACACATTAAATCACACATCACAATCACACATGTACAATGTCTCAAATAAAATTGCAGTAGTCTAACTTCACTATGCATTACCTAGCTGAGGAGGAATTTGGATTTCAGAGAATAAGCAGAGTTCATTCTTGAGCGACATAACTTGGTCTTTTCACCATTTGCATCTAACCACACTATAAATGTGCCTGGCAATCCTTGCCATGTTTTTACTTTCATCTCATCTGTAACCCATGCAAACTGTAGCAGTTTTGCAATTGGTACAGTCTGTAAAATTTCATCAGCCATTTGGCTGTGTGGTAATCAAGTAACTACTCATTGGTGGGATAACATTGGTGCCTGTCGACTGCTTTAGGCAGGTGTGAGCTGTGTCCTGCACAGCCATTATGCTTTGACCAGTAGGAGGGTCTGGTTCTTTCAAATTGGGCTTCCTTCCTATACCTATCAAATCTCTGGGCTAATCCCTGACTTGGAAATCTGAATCAACATAAACAGAAGTTGACCAGCAGTGGGTGCCTAGTTAAGTGGGATAAAGAGAGTAAATTCTCGCTCTGCTGTTTCATGGCCCAACTCTTCCCACACCTATTATCTGATTTTGCTGGCTATTTTTGTGCACAGGTTTACTAGTGTTATGGAATAATGCTATACTTGTGTCCAATAGGAAACCAATAAATTTGGTACAAGAGTTTTGCATTGCCACATGTGAAGAACTGATAGCAATTGATCTTCAGGGATTCTATTAGACATGGGTATAGTGTTATTCCAGAATAATGCTATTCACAAAACTTGTTCCAAAGCAGAATGAGATTTCAAAGATTGCTAAACCGGTCAGTGTCAAAACTTACTTTCTCCCCAATCTTCCAGCTTCATCCCATATTAATGGCAGTGATTAGTGGGAATTTCCCCACCAATTAGTGATGTTTGGTGGGAGAGTTGGAAAACAATGCTGGGAGAAGATACTAAGATGCTGTCCTTAAACATACCTCATATACTGTAAATTTGCCAGCATCATGCTTTGCCAGTTGGAGCAACAAATTTTATGTTAATTTAGTTTTCCGTCAACTCAAGGGCTGATGGCAGTCACTTTCATTTGTTAAGATATTTAATTTAATAGCTGGAGCAGTGAAGGGTTGGACAAGAGTAAGAACACACAGTTACAGCTAATTGGTTGAAGAGAGATGGCCACTGCATGAGGCACTCTAAGCTGTGATTGGTTGCTGTGAGTGTAAAGGGGGAGTTTCCTTGTTTCCCACTTTTCTCCTCTGTGTGCTTTATATGCTCTATAATTTACTTCATGATGTTCCTGCTGTGTTGATTTACTTGATGATGCTCCTGTTTGCCTATCTAGTTTGCTGTAATCTATATATAAATAAAAATGTAAATGTTTTTTTGTTCAAAATCTTAAATCTCCGAACGTTCTTCACCGATTGCTTTGAAATTTTGACACAACGTTGCATTCAAATACGCGTGTGTTTTTATATACCTACTATTATATAAATGTCACACCTGTGACAGGTAAAACATGCTTTTTTGAAAAACAGCGCCATCTATTGGACGTAAAAGCAACACACTTCTTTTCCATTTAACCAGACTGAGCCACAGCAACGTGTGGCCGGGTACAGCTAGTTGTAAAATATATTTATTTATATAAAACTGCATGTTTGTGTCAGTGTCTCTGACTCCATTTTGACACGGGTTGCACAATTCCCTGAACAGTGCTGTGTTTAATCTCCCTGATAATGAACATTGTTAGGAAGGAAGGAAGGAAGGAAGGAAGGAAGGAAGGAAGGAAGGAAGGAAGGAAGGAAGGAAGGAAGGAAGGAAGGAAGGAAGGAAGGGAAAGTACAAAGACTCCAGTTTCTGCCAGTTAAGTTTTGCTTTGTGGATAACAGCTAATAACTATAGTTAAATTACTTTCCAAAATGGAAATACTAAACAACTCTAACTGAATTTTATAGTTGCCAAGAAAACTGTCATGGAAAAGAACAAGATTGGCAGCTGAGGTCAAAATGGAATGCTAAGTAGTAAATTATCATTAAAAGGGAATGGTTATGAGTCAGATTGAGATGTTACTGTATATAAAGACTGTAACTACTTACTACTCCTTCATTGTTTGTTCCAACTGAAAGCTTCCTTAAATTTGTACTTAATGTTTGTAGGTGTTCAGAGATCACATCTCAATTGAAGGATAGCTGCAAGGTTTGAAAGAAGACAAACCTAAAGCCTAGCAAATAGTGGCATCTAGCTATTCTAAGAAATTCTGGGGACAATCTAAATCCAGTGCCAACTGGATGCCATAATCCTGTACATAAATCACAAAAAATGTTTAATGTCCAGCTATACAATAGTCTAGCTAGTATACTGTAGTTCATTTTCTTGCACCCACTGTAGCAACAGGACAATTTTAATTCTGCAATTTGTCTCTCCAGAACAGTGATTATTTCCTTTTTCAAATTATTTGTTTAAAACAGACCTGGGCATTTTACAGCCCCAAGGCTACATCCAGCCCTTTGGCTGTCCCTGTCCAGCCTGTGTAGATTGCTTTTATTTTGAAGGCAATTGCTTTTTTTTTTTTTTTCAATTTTACATAGGTTTGTACATGCATGCCTATGCACCTTCACAGCCCTATTGGTTCCGCCCTCCACAACAGTCCCAGTTTCTCATGTGGTCTTTTGGGGAAATTAATTGCCCACTCCTGATCCTTGTTCTGCCAGATTAGATTATGAATATCAGGTTAGATTATGAATATCAGAAATAAGTCAAATAGTCTTCTGTACCCAATGTAGAAAGAGTGAGGAGGTTCGATTTGATTTTGGTAGGAGTTTTATCAAAGATAATTATCACGTGTTCTTCATAATGCAAAATAAGACTAGGACATTTGAGGAATGCTCACTCTGATTTTCTGCCACCATAAACTAACATGGTTCTCCTCCTTCCACATGCAAGCATAAGATAAAGCTGAATGTAGGGTGGGTATAGATCATTAAATTTGATTACCTGGGAATGATTAGTGTCACATTAGTCCAGTGATTAATGATAATGTAAAGGACAGAAGGATGGGGCAATGAAACACCTTCAGAAAAATGAAAGAGACTAAAAGAAAAACTGCAGTGAAAGGTAGTTGAGACTGCCAAAATTGTCTAGATACACAGCCAAATTGAGTGGCTTTACAAATGGATAAATGAACTCATTCAGCAGAATATCTGATTTAGGAATTGCAGTACAAAGTCTGTCGTAATTTTTGAAATGTCAGTGTAGACAACACTCTTCTAATTCTTCCTTACATATGCAAAAATTGATGTGTTTTTTTTTAAATGTAAGTGAATGTTTATACAAGGTAGAAGCATTGATTCGTGCTATCCTTTCCCAGAGAAACAATTAGGATTTTTAATCTCTGAAGATGCTAAGTCTCTGAATTAGTACCTGTTTAAAGGAATGTCTGCTGTTATAGGATATATCTATGGCTGGCTCAGGAATTCTGGGAGTTGAAGTCCACAAGTCATAAAACAGCCAAGGTTCCCCACCCCTGATCTATGGTGTATACGGCTGTAGTGACACTAAAGGATTATGAACAATTAATCAGGAGAGGAAAGTGGATGGCCTAAAAATACAGGTAGTCTTCAACTTACGACCACAATTGAGCCCAAAATTTATGTTGCTGAGTGAAACATTTGTTAAGTACATTTTGCCCCATTTTACAACCTTTCATGCCACAGTTGTTAAGTGAATCACTACAGTGCTTAACAACTACAGTTGTTAGTAACACGGTTGTTAAGTGAATCTGACTTTTCCATTGACTTTGCTTGTCAGAAGGTCGCAAAAGGTCATCACATGACCCCATGACACTGCAATCGTCATAAAGATGAGGCGGTTGCCAAGCGTCATAATCATAAGTGTGAAAAATGGTCATAAGTCAGTGTAGTTGTAACTTTGAATGGTCACTAAATGAACTGTTGTAAGTCAAGGGCTCCCTGTATATGCAGCATATGAGCATAATTAATCTTCCTTGTGTTTAACTGTTGCTATTCCGTATTATGTTCCTTTATTTTGAAGGGTTTTGTCCTATGGAGAACTCCTACATCCCTCCCAATCATTTCAGTGGCCTGAAACCCTAAGTTTTGGATATTTGAACTTCTCCTACAGAAAATTTGAAGTCAAGTCTATGCAGGGTGGCTAGACAACCATTCTATAGCATTTGTTCTGAAGTATTAGATTCCAGACTAAAATCAGGAAAATCAGACTTCAACTCATGCAACATGGCTGGCTGGGAATTCTGGGAGTTGCAGTCCACAAGTTTTAATGTTGCCAGGGACCACCTGGGTCTAGCCAGAAGTAGGGGGCAGAGGGACAAGAGAAAGACTGATACATAGAGATAGATAGGCAGAGACAGAGAGAGGTAGTGAAAATGATAAACATATTATACTAGTAATAACATCCCAGCCAGTCAATGATCCTTGATGCTGATGTAGTTATGCAACATACAAAACTCTCTCTGCCACAAATAAAATTCACCTCTACCCCTCCCTATTGCCACCAGCAAAGCCATCTATTTCAAACAAAAGCAGGGGAGGCCTGTGCCTTCCGAGAAAGAAGCAAAAATATTTGCCGAATGATTTAAGCAAAATAGAACAAGAGAAGTAAATCCAGGGAGCTGCCAGCCTTGACGCACCCCTCTCCTTCTCCAGTGAAGTAGCCGGTGCTTTATGAGGAGAGAAAAGAAAAAGATCGATTCCTAGCAATATCTGATGTACCGCTGTGTAATAAACTGCCCTGCAATTATATGAACAAGGTGGTGGAGAGAAGTGAGGGGTCTCCCTCCCCTCGATCCCCATCTCCAAATAAACTGAATTTGTGTCATCCTGTCAGGCCTGGTTCAATATTATGATACCAGAGCATCTCTGGCTTTTATTCCTGCAGGATTGGGAACTTATTTTCTTATCAAACCCTAAGGCAGGCCTTGACAGGCCCAAGGCATTTCCCACCAACTCCTTGCCNCCCCCCCCCCCCCGTTTATGCAACCTGCACAACCCAGGATGATTGGAAAGGCCTCTCGCCTTGATACCAACAATTCAGTGCACCTTGACATTTTAATAGCCTGCCGACATAGTGAACACAATCGAGCTGGGCAGTGAAGCAAAAATCATTAGATAAGCAAGATAATCTAAAACGGGAAAGAGCATCCTTGGCCACAGGCGCCTCTGCTGGAGCACCTTGCTGACCGCATCGCATTAGAGCTATTCATCTTGCACTTTTTGCTAGGTGCAGTGCTGTGCAGACTCCCAAACTTAGGCATCTGGACAGAAGGGCAGGTTGCTAGAGTTATCCCTCTCCTCTTTGAACAGAGGGTAAGGAAGCTCAGGGGTGATCCTTGCTCATCAGAGGCTTTCCTTGAACTGAGGATCGGGGTGGGGGATGGGGGCTCTAGTCATCCAGGCCCAGATGAAAAGCTAATAAGAAAGCCAAAGGAATGAAATAGGACCACCCATGATAGTAAAACAATACACTATTTTTGAAATACGTCTTTCCCTCCTAATGGTTGTATGTGTCACCTTTCAGTTTTCATGTTGCGATTAGAACATAAAAAAAAAAGGATTCCAAAGTAGCAGGAATGATAGACAAGAAAGGGCAGGTACTAATCAGGTGGCAGTATTGCCAAAAGGTCTTCTTTGAAGATTAATGTCCTGGTTTCAGTTTCTACTATATTATATTGTATTGTATTGTAGTATTGTATTGTATTGTATTGTATTGTATTGTTTTATTTTATTTTTTTTTATTTTTTATTTTTTTATTTTTTTTTAATTTTATTATTTTATTTTATTTTATTTTATTTTATTTTATTTTATTTTATTTTATTTTATTTTATTTTATTATTTATTTTATCATCACTCAGGCAAGCGTGGAAAATTAAGGGCCCTTATATGCCCTCCCTTGAATCACAGGTGCCCTTAAAGCTTAACAAGACCTTTGATTCAGATAGCCCTGAAAACACTGTGAATAACGTCAGACTAAATGAGTTCATCAGCAAAGGGGCGGGAGCCGCATCCCATTGCATCATTTTGTCTTTTGAAGAAAACACTTATTGGCCAATCACTCCCTGCCAGCCCAACCCACCTCACGGGATTGTTGTTGTGAAAACAGGAGAGAAGGAAGAACTATTACGTATGTTTGCAGCCTTGATCTACTTATAAAGTTAATAAAGGCAAGATAAAAATCTAATAAATAAATTTGTCTCCTGAATCCTAGAGTTTTCTGTTCACTTTATCTTGAAACTAATAATAGACTGCGGAGGCTCTCTTAAGAATGTTTGCAAAAGTCAACAGAGCATTTTATTCTAAGGGGGAAATGGAGTTAGCAGGTATTGCTGGCAGAAAAGAGGTTGATGTTTCTGCTTTATGACAGAGTGCGCACAAACACACACACACACACACACACACACACACACACACCACTGTTTCTAGCCATCCCCATGACACACCAGTGTCAACTTTTTGCCCTGCACCATTTCCCATGGCTCCTCTCCGGGCAGCAGGAGTAAGATGCTGACTTTGCAGGCTATTCACTTTATGAATACAACTCGACTCTCTCTCGGAGGGGAGAAAAGCTTCTCACCAGCTCTGAACTATGTTATCATCGTTATTAAGGAACTTTAAAAGGAGTGAGGAACAGAAGACATCGCTGGAATTGCAGGCTGATTGTGATTGATGTGTTCCTATTAGCTCCTCAGTGTTATCTCTCTGGATGGCAAGAACAGCCAGTGGCTTGTAACACAACAGATTACCTGCGTTCTCAGCCCCAGACGGATGTTTAAATAAAATATAGTCCCTTTTAGCAAGAAGCTCATTTTCTCATTGAGCCTCCCAGCCTATTTCATGTCAGCTCCCATTCGCAGTGGCTCTCCTCAGTAAACATGTCTTATCATTAATAATGCTTTACAAGCCCACTTTCAGAAAGAGACTCTCTCTCTCTCTCTCTTTGAGTGTTTATGTGTGTGCATACGTATGCATGGGCTGTGTGCCTGTGGGTCCCCCGGCTGCATTTTGATACCACTTTGGGAATCCAAGGTGCTTCTGTTCAGAATTTCACCTGCCGTGCCAAAAATGATTGATTGCTCCGTGCAGGCTGGGTGTCCAGCTCTACCCAACAAATGACTTTGGCCCCTAACAGCAGGCCTTGGCCAGATAGAAATCAATATTTCACCATTAAAATCTATCAGAGAAGAGTTAAGGCACCATCTGTCCCTGCCGCCTTTCCATGGTCTGTGAACATTAAATCCGACACTTGTAGTACATGAGTAATCAATATATAGTAGTTCACAGATCATTTGTGGTCCCCTTTTAGCAGTGATGGATGCTTGGAATAGTAGTGATTCATTTTGTCACACCATTAAACAAGATTCTGTCTAGTTCCTTCCTGATTTCATTTAGAGGATCATTCTTCACAGTTCATATGAGAGGAACGGTTTTACCAATCTGCCTCTATTTCAATAAGTCACTTTATAGAGATTTTGTGTCCCACAGACTGTAAAAATTCTGGAGAGATAGTACAAACATACCTCTAAAACTATTCACTGCATGACATATGCATAAAGTGTGAAACACTGAATGTAAATATGTTTACCTCTTTATCTACAAATATTGGTTTTAACTCTCTTGGCTCTGAGAGAGGCTGAAAAAATACTGGAACAGAACAAGGGGGATATTTCAAAGTTGGAAATAGCAAGGTGATTAAAATAATGATTAAGGTAATTGTCAGCTCAATTACATGGATTTATGGATGGCCTTTTCTAAATCACTAGAAGCACTTCAGATTCGTTTGTGTGTGTGTTGTTTTGTGCTTTTCCGAAATAAATATTAATGGGTTTTCATGGAGTATTTGGTCTGAGCAATCACACATACATAAAATCACATTTATTTATATATGAAACTGTTTCAGCCTTCCTAGCCATAAGGCTGGAGACAAAATGTATTATAAAAAGTACACTTAACATGAGTGAACGATCAGATGAAACAAAATGGATATTACAGATTTACCTGGCTGGTCTTTAAATCCAGAGATCTGGAGAAATCTTCTTTTCAATGCTTAAGAAAAAGGAAAGCAGAGATAAACAGTAACATGCAAATCTGTTCTCTAGATTTGATCAAACATAAATAATTAACATGGAACAGTCCTAGTGTAACTACTACATCAATTCATGTGCATATAAGAACGGCATTTTTAAAACTGCTCACCATTTGATGATCAAAGGTACTTATGATTATGGGATGAATGGATGGATGGATGGATGGATGGATAGAAAGATACAATTATTATCAAATTTTAATTATCAAATTTATTTGCCACCCGTCTCATGATTCAAGGTGACTCTGAGAATGATAATCACACTGAATGCAATGGAGATTTTACACCAGCAAAAGTCATTTAAAAACAGCCATCAAAGCTGACAACCAGCCACAGCATAGAACAAGTCAAAGGAGTAGAGCAAGATCAGAAGATGTGGAGAGACCTGGCCCATAGAATCCCCAAGAGTTGGACAGGACTGAATTGATAACATCATCATCATCATCATCATTAGGGGACTGGAGGCTAAAGCATATAAGGAAACAGTTGCTGGAATTGGGTATGTCTAGTTTAATGAAGAGAAGGACGAGAGGGGACATGATAGCAGTGTTCCAATATCTCAGGGGCTGCCACAAAGAAGAGGGAGTCACACTATTTTCCAAGGCACCTGAAGGCAGGACAAGAAGCAACGGGTGGAAACTAATCAAGGAGAGAAGCAACCTAGAACTAAGGAGAAACTTCCTGACAGTTAGAACAATTAACCAGTGGAACAACCTGCCTCCAGAAGCGGTGAATGCTCCAACACTGGAAGTTTTTAAGAAGAGACTGGACAGCCATTTGTCTGAGATGGTATAGGGCGGGGTAGGCAACCCAAAACACTCAAAGAGCCACTTGGACCCGTTTCCCAATGAAAACAAAACACTGGGAGCTGCAAAACCCTTTTGATATCTAAAATGAAGATAACACTGCATATATCCTTTTTTACCTATATATATATCTTTTTGTCAGCAAATCTTTTTGTCAGCAAAAAGAAATCTGAATTTGTAATGTATCGCAGTAGCGACTTGAGCCTCCTTAACGCCCCTAGTTGGGGGGCTGCAAGGCAAAAGTGATTATTAAAAAAAAAAAGTAGAACTGCAGTATAGCAGTCAAAATGCCAAGGTGCAATCAATCAGACTGGTCTGTCTGAAAAACTTGCTGTATATGTGTGTGTGTGTGTGTGTTTGTGTCTATATATGTGTGTGTATCTATCTATCTATCTATCTATCTATCTATCTATCTATCTATCTATCTATCTATTATCATAAAGGCAAAAAAGGATATATGCAGTGTTATCTTCATTTTAGATATCAAAAGGGTCTCTCTCCCCCTCCCTCTCTCTCTCTTCCTCACCTTCTCTCTTTCTGCCCTTGGTCTGCCAGTCCTCTTCCCCCACTCTCTTTCTTTCTCTCTCTCTCTCTCTTTCCTCTCTCTCCCCCCCTCTCTCTCTCTCTTTCTCTCTCTCTCTCTCTCTCTCACACACACACACACACAAACACAAAGAGACAGACAGAGACAGAGAGAGAAGCAGGGAAGCGCAAGTGCCTCTCTCTGTCTCTGTCTCTCTCTGCAAATGGCAGAGGAGGCTGGGAGCCACAGGGGAAGGCTCAAAGAGCCACATGCGGCTCCGGAGCCGCAGGTTGCCGGCCTGTGGTATAGGATTTCCTGCCTGAGCAGGGGGTTGGACTAGATGACCTCAAAGGTCCCTTCCAACTTTACTATGATGATGATGATGATGATGATCATCATCATCATCATCTTTAAACTATGTTGATTGCAGAGTTATTTATCTAGCTTAAGTAAGGCTTTTGTGATAGCATTTAAAGACTTTGGAAGGCATGTATCCATTTCATCAATTTTACTGTAATTTATCTGCGTTACCAAGTTCCAGACTAGCATGAACGCCTCGCTCTCTCTCTATCTCATAGGGCAACCCAGACAGTGAAAATCTGTCCACGCAACAGCATGCATACTTGGATTTGCTTTCTCTGTGGATATAAGTGGGTATAGGATATAATTCTTTCTCTTCGTCCAGTAATAGAACAAGTTACAGCAAAGGATGATCTCATAAACAAGTGATGTAATTATCTTCCAGATAGTTATTTCCAAACTAATGTCACATATAAAAGATTGTATGATTTTGTCACATTGCACTAAACTATAAGGTTTACTTTTAATGTGGTACCTTATATGAACTTTGTCTGATTTATTTAATAAACTGTGTAGCTTAGCATATATGAACCCCATGTACCTGTTCTACATCTGGCAATTTTTTTTACATGTATTCTGAAGAAATGAGGCATACATAGCCTTGATTCCAGGGTAAGGTCATTTTAAGCATTCTTTCCTGCTTGCAGTAGAGATAGACTCCATGTCTATATGGTGTTGATGAGCGTGTTTTTAAATTGCAGCTGCATTTTGAAATGTTTCCATTTGTTATTTACATGTGCCTTTTTTTAAAAAAAATGATCCACACCCTATCTATGACAAATTTGCCACACTTATGTGGGGCAGGGAGCTGAAGGCTGCATTAGACCTTGGGACACACATTATGAAAAATAAGCAGAGACATAGTAAAGAAGCAGCCAGCGATTTCTTTTCTTTAAATGTCTCTTCAAATGCATTTGAATATAATTGCTACAACTGTTTGCTTCTTTCGCAAGGGTATGATGCATGAAACCTTGAAGTCTCTGTTACATATACTTGATATATGACATATGGTGCCTGCTAGGGGCCATGTCCTATTCTTTTAGGAAGGTGTTTATTTCTAGTACATGTCCACATGCAGAAAGAACATACAGGTAGTCCTCGACTTACGACCACAGTTGAGCCCAAAACGTATGTTGCTAAGCGAAACATTTAAGTGAGTTTTGCCCTATTTTACCACCTTTCTTGCCACAGTTGTTAAGTGAATCTGGCTTCCCCGTTGACTTTGCTTGTCAGAAGGTCACAAAAGAGGATCACATGACCCCAGGAGGCTGCAACCGTCATAAATACGAATCAGTTGTTAAGTGACTGAATTTTGGTCACACGTACCAGGGGGATGCTGCAATGGTCATAAATGTGAAAAATGGTCATAAGTAATTTTTTTTCAGTGCAGTCATTTTTTTTCAGTGCTGTTGTAACTTTGAACGGTCACTAAATAAATGGTTGTAAGTCTAGTTTTAACCAGGTAGTTAAACTTAACAGAAATGACAATTGTCCTCCTAAATGCGATGATTGTGGAGACAGTGTTCCTTCTAGCTCAGAGGTAGGCAACCTTGGCTCTTTTATGACTCATGGACTATGCTGACTCAGGAATTCTGGGAGTTGAAGTCCATGACTCATAAAAGAGCCAAGGTTGCCTACCCCTGTTCTAGCCTATGAAGTTACACCCAAACAAGTACATTCAACAAGGTATCTATGGAGATTCTCAATCATCCAGGTCATGGTTGTCCCAAAGTTGCTTTTCCAAAAGGCAACTGGACTTTTTCGGGTTGTTTTCCCCTTTGAAAATGTTTTGCTTCTCATCCAAGAAGCTTCTTCAGAACTGAAGAAGCAAAATGTTTTCAAAGGAAAAACAACAACAACAGAAAGTCCAATTACCTTTTGGCAAAGCAACTTTGGGACATTCAACAAGATGAAGGGTCCCTGGAGGAATGAGGCATATAAAGTAAATAATTACCTCCAAACATCCTTAGAGCTCTTAAATGAGACATTCCACCTGGTTTTGGCCTAATAATTTTTTATAGATATTTATTCTCGGTTATTTCCTGAGAGAAAGATGATGTATCTATATATGGTTGTTCTTGGGTAGCTTTTTTGTTGTTTTTTTTAAAAAATCTTCTGCATTCTATTATACTGGCCCCCAGTTTCCTGATTTCTGCACTCCTTGTCAGTTTTTCAACTCGATCTGTCAGCACACTCAAGTGCTTCTTGTTGCATTATCCACTTGCTTTATACTCATCTGCTGCCTTTCTTCAAATCATCCGGTACTGTTTCTCCTTGATGGGATTATATAGGTCATATTTCATACATTCAGCTGAAGTCCTTCTTTCCCAGCCCTTCATGCATTTGGTAAAACATACGTTTTATATCTCTTTCTTATTTGCCAAGAAGAGAAAAAGCCTGACATGAGTGTTTAACAAATATATCGCTGGGAAATGGGATTTCTGGGAAATGCTTTAGATGTACCGCAATGCTTACTGGAGTTATTTCTGGAGAGAGTTAATATATTTATGTTAAGAACACACTTGATATCTTGTTTAATCCATACTTTCCTCTGCCTGGTTCTGTCCAAATGATACAGACCACAAATTTCGTCACACAGGCAGTCTAATATCACCAGGAGGATGCAAATTGCATCTTCCAAGTTACAGTAAGAAAGGTTAGTCTACTTAGAAAAAGTATTATGGACTACTTGAATAAGAAACAGACTTATTTCTTAAGCCACTCTTTTATTATGTCAACTATTTTTTTATTGCAAAGGAAAGGAACAAAACACCATTCTGTTTTAGGCAGAACATTCCTTTAAACTCTCAGAGTTTAAAAAAATACAATTAGTTTATTCTTTTTTATCATTCAAATTGTTATATCCTGCTTTACTACACAAAAGAATTCAAAGCAGCTTTACAAGATTTTGTACTAATACAAGATTGATCTGAAATTATCAAATTATCATGATTAAAAAGATAGTCTATGTGTGTCTAAAGCATAATACCAGTTATATGCAATTGATATATAGTAAATTGAAAAGTGAGAGTGGAAGGAGGTAATAGATGGGGCAACAAAAATGAAAGGAAAGCAAAAATATTTTAAGATAAAAATGGGACTGGACATATAGTCCACTAGCCATTTTTAGTCAGATAGTTTTCAGATGAGCTCTGAATAATACGCTAATTAACCAAACCATTACAGAATATTAATTATAGTCTGCCTTCTTCCTTTAACTTCTTTTAAAAAATATTGTTCCACCCACATCTTGTGGTCTTTCATCCAGATGTTTAGGAACAAGTATTTGAGAAAGAAATGATATTTCCCTGCTTTTTACACAAAAGCTTTTTACACAAAAGCCAACATTCTTTTCTACCACATTAAGACTTTTCTTGGGCATTGAAAGATACATATGATAATCTATCATTTTAACTCTAGTAATTTATCTTGTCTCTTGCATATTATTTTTTGTTGTTTTTTTCTGATTTTAAAACTTTCTTTTTATTGTTTTGTTTGATAATGATAACTGGACAAGGTCTAGGAAAGATATTTTCTGGACATCTCATTCATACAAATGACAATGAAGATACTCAAGAATGTTTGTCCTAGTCTTCAAATCCAAGGGAAATTGTGACCCTTTGGCCTGGTGGCGTAACTTCTTGGTTACCAGGAGTGATGTATAAATCTATTGGTATTGTGGGATGTCTCATACACACACACACACACCCGAAAAGGAAATATTTTGGGGAATATTAAAAAGGCAGAATATTATATTTCCCCAAAGGATCTTAAAGGCATAAAAGCAGGCCCATTTTTTCTTAATAGCCCCAAGCAGGCCAGCTCTGTAGAAATGCAGATGTGATAATCCCATTCAGAAAGACTGAAGCCCCATTCATGAGCAAATATTAGCAGGAAGAAGCCCGTTCAAGACAAAATATTTTGAAATCCCTTGCAGCAAAACTGATACCTAACAATAGCAGCGTGATAGAATTAGAACCAACAACCCCTCACCCAAAAATCCAACACAGGACATAGCCATTAGCCACAGCCCCGGGGAAGCAAAAAATGACCTTTAGGACATAATAGGATTAACCCACCACCATCAAAATGCTAAAAGGACACACTCAAAAGCTCAGGTCAAAGTTCATGCCACAGGAACAGGAACAATTCCAAACACCAAAGCCCAGGAAGGTATAAAAACCCACCACTCCCAGATCCATGTGATCAGTTGCCCCAGAACCACATTTCTGTCTGGTTCTGCAACTAAATAAACAAGAACCTTCTTTCTAAAGCAGCTTCCATTTTGTTTATTCCTGGCTGGGACTGGACCCTGATGAGGATTTTTCTTTCAACAATATATACATTTATCAAGAACACAAACCAGCTAGCTGAGAACTGCAATGTTACCAAAGAGATTGCAAAATATGTCATTTCCCCCTTCCTGCTAAATGAGGATATTACTTGTAACTTTAATATACATCATTGAAATTTGATTTAGAATTGTCTCAGCAAGATGTCATTTCTGGACCGCATGCATCCCCAATGCAACATACATTTCAACATTTTTATCTCCTCACTACATTCAGGAAGCCTGGTTACATTTTCTTTCCCTCACTTCCAGCAAGATTATTCTTTGCTTGTCTCCTTCTTCTTTTCTCTCCCTCCTTCCCTTCCTCCTCCTCCTCCTCCTTGAAAGACTGCCCACTGTGACCTTGTCTCCCAGCTTCTAGCTAGCATTTTACTCCATTCAACTTGAGGAAGAGACCTCAAATCCAATTCTTTTCTGCTCCTTTACTTTTTTCTGGTATCTAGTTAATTCCAAGGAAACCATTCTGCCATTATCTTATCACACCATTATCACTCTCCTGCAGTTAATTTCCAGCTCAGTTGTAGCTCGGGAGAAATCAATAAAAAAAAAGTTTCACACTGTTTTGACGGGCAAAGTGGGTTGCCATTGCCAGGATTATTATTATTTGCCTCATTGTATCTCTCAGCTCCTTGGATCCCCCCACAATCAAGAGGAGGTCCTTCATCTCCTTTTCACCATTTATTTAAAATATGCAGAAAAGTAGTTTTGCAACTTCCCCCTACCAAGTGGAAAGACACATTGTCCAAATTAGGGGGGAAAATACCTTCTGGACAAGCAAAAGGATAAGGATAAGAAGTGAGGTAGGGCACTAACTGATTGGCAGATGTTGTGTACCATTATTAGCATTGGCAGCAATTGGGACAGTGGAAACTTGATTCTGAGACTTTGGAGATGAAAACAGTGGTCATATAGAAGTGTCTTTCAGGATCTTAAGCAATTATTGAGTACAAAAGGCCATCTCCAATGCAGTTGAATTTGCAGAGAATACAAAATAACAGTTGGAAGGGACCTTGGAGGTCTTCTAGTCCAATATCCTGCCCAAGCAGGAGGCCCTATGCTATTCCAGACAAATGGCTTTTCAATCTCTTCTTAAAAACCTCTAGTGCTGGAGTACCTACAATTTCTGAAGGCAAGCCGTTCCACTGATTAATTGTTCTCACTATAAGGAAATTTCTCCTTAGTTCTAGGTTGGATCTCTCTTTGATAAGTTTCCATCCATTACTTCTTGTCCTGCCCTCAGATGCTTTGGAGAATAAGTTGTCCTCCTCTTCTTAAATATAGAAAAACTGCTATCATGTCAACCCTAGTCCTTCTCTTCATAAAACTAGACATACCCAGTTCCTGCAACCATTCATCATATGTTTTAGCCTCTGAGACTCTCATATAACTGGGCAGTTTGTCTTCAGCTTACAAGAGTCCCAATTATATGAGAAACCAATACATCTTGACTTGTCCATGTATAAGATTTCCTAGTCCAGGTATCACTGTGAACATGTGGATATTTAATATGAGGAGTGCACCTATTTTTAATACATGATACAACTGTAGGGGATGACCAGGCTGAGCCTGAGGGAGGGGTCAAATGCATCATAAGTCATGAGTCCCTGTGCATTCACAAGAGATCTAAGTCCAGCCCACCTTCAATGCCTCTCTTATCTTCCACTCATTTCCTTTGACCTTTAGTTGGCCAGATTCTTGTAGAGAGTTTAAGCTTGCAATAAATCTTTATACTTATTTGAACTGCCAGAATCTCCTGATTTCCCCAGCGCTTGACAACAAACTTCTGAGTTTAACCTTTCTTCAGAAGTCTAATGTTTAATCTGTGAAGAGAATTATCTGAGAAGATTGTCAGAGAGGGAGATGAGCATATTTCAATTGCTTGGTTTATTAACATTTATAGCTCTTAAAACATAGTCCCCAAATGCATTGGGAATGACATAATATATTCTTTCTCTACATAACCATCCTACAGATTCTGGTTTGAAAATGGAAGAATACTAGAAAGGCCTTCTGAATCAGGCCGAGACCCAATTAAATTAGTTTTCTTTTTCCAGTGGTGACTATCGTGATATTTCCAAAAATCAGAGCGGCATTAAAAGTGAGCCACATAACTTTTCAAAAATGTCTCCAGCTATGAATATTTAGAGATGGAGGCTCCATCCATCATACCTAATAACTATCAGTGCGTCAGGGCTTTTAGAGTATTAGAGGGTCTTTTTCCCCACTTTAAAAGTTGCAGGTAAAACTCCAAAGAAAGTGCAAAATGAGGAGACAAGTGGTACAGTCAAGGGTTCTTTTAGTAAAAGTAAAATCCATAGATGTGGAAAAAAAACTCAGAAAATATGTTGGAGAAGATATGCATAGACCACCAGCTTAGTCTGGGAAAACAAGAAAACGTGAGAAAGAAACATAAAACTCTCTTGACTGTCTTTGATATAAGAGGGAGGGAAGAAGAAACACACCAGGCCTTAAAGATACTATTATAATAGAGCCTGAATCAATAATATTTTAAATTTTAATTATTTTATCCTTGTATTTAATTGTTTTTTATAAGGCTTTTATATTTTTATGTGTTTTTGTATATTACCCTGCATCCCTCTATGAGGGACATAGGCAGTTCTGAAATGAAATGGAAATGGAAATGGAAATGGAAATGGAAATGGAAATGGAAATGGAAATGGAAATGGAAATGGAAATGGAAATGAAATGAAATAAAGTAAAATAAACAAATACATCTAAATAGACTTCTACTATTTCTTTTAGTTCTTTTGCCTGACCTGCAGGGCTTTTTTTCAGCCGGAACGCGGCGGAACCGCGTTCCGGCACCTTTTTCCGGGCCGGCCGCACCGGGCGCAACATCTGGGGGGGCGCGCTCGCACTCGCAGCTCTCTGCCCCTGCCTGGCTCACAACCGCGGCCATAGGGAGGCTCGGTCGGCGCGCCCCTGGCCCGTTTCCTAGGCGACCCTGCCCGAGC
>NW_015387329.1:67246-111279 GCF_001527695.2 Protobothrops mucrosquamatus
TGTATTTTACAGTTATAGTACGTTTATATTTGTTTGTCTTATAAATGGATAGCTTTGGATAGATTAAGATTATTTTGTAATTATTCCTGGGTTTAGCTCTGGGAAGTCCGGGGGGGGAGGGGGGAAAAAGATTGAAATATATAAAAATTGATGTGTTACCAATTATTATTGGAAGTATATTTATGAGGATGATCCTGGCGGTCCTAGGGTTTGATGAGGGCGTGGCCAGGTTTGGGTGGGGGCGTGGCCAGGGGAGGGAGGTGAGTTCCACCACCTTTTCTCTGAGAAAAAAAGCCCTGCTGACCTGGATTACTTCAAAGGGCTGTGAGTAGTCTACAAGTAGTCCTCAATTTACAATACTTCATTTCGTGACCGTTCAAAGTTATAACGGCACTGAAAAAAGTGACTTATGAGCAATTTTTAATTTAAGATCATTGCAGCATCCCCATAGTCACGATCCAAATTCAGACACATGGCAACTGAGTCCTATTTATGACGGTTGCCATGTCCTGGTGTCGTGTGATCACCTTCTGTGACCTTCTGACAAGCAAAGTCAATGGGGAAGCCAGATTCACTTAACAACCATGTTACTAATATAACAACTGCAGGGATTCCCTTAACAACTATGGCAAGAAGGGTTGTAAAATGGAGCAAAATTCACTTAGCAACAGAAATTTTGGGCTCAATTGTATACTGTACTTAAAAAACGTGCTCAATAGAGGGGAAAAATGTCTTCGGCATTTGCTGATGTGAGTTTCTTGTTATGAAATGGCTAGTATATACCAAGTATGCAAAAATGAAAAGTTGGGGTTGTAATTTCATTACTTTTATTCTACTGTGCTAAAAACGAGTTGGAAGTTAACACTTTTTCTTTCCAGAAATTTTTCTTTTCTCCATTTTCCCTTCCCCATTTGCCTATTACCTTTATTTCCATTTGTATTTTATATCCTGACAATTTTTAATAAAAATTACTCTCAGCCCTTTCTCAAATATATATATTTGAAAAATGGCTGACAGTAAGATTGGGCTCTCAATAGTAAAAGACAGTATATTATCAATCCCACTCCTTCCTTCTTTTTTAATAGCTTGACAAGGAATCCCACATTCAGACAATCTATGAATCCTGCAAAAAAAAAAAAGGTAGCAAAGAAGTCCACAAAACTGTAATTTGTGGCTACCATCTAGTGGTCATTCAGATTTTTGCAGCACACCTATGATCCTCCACTCATTTAGCTTCAGGCACTTTGCAATTTATTTTTCGGGTATCCCTAGCAGCTGTGTTTGGCTCCCAAACGGTATCGCCTGCCAGCAACTCCCTTGTTGTAAATCTTATTCCAAACACAAAGCTCTGTGGATGATGTTGGGAGGGGGGAGTTATAAGGGAACAAGACTAATCAGGATTTCACCATGAATGCAAATACATCCAATTAACAGCTATTAAAGAAGAGTTTTATGGCACCATGCACAATGAAGGCCATTATATCTAGTGGAAATTAATCTTAATTATTTGTACCTGTGTACATACATGCAGAGGGAAGCAACTCACATTAATCCATATTAAACGTAATACATTGTTGGTGTATTATCTATTCAGAGGCTGAATTGACTGCTGGGCCTTGCATATGTATTGACAACACTAAGCCAAGTAATTGAAGTGCAGCATGTTCCAAAGACACAATTTGTTCTGGGCGTAATAAATCAACAGTTAGAATCTTTTACATAATTAAAAACAAAAGCAAAAAAAGAAAGAGAGAGCAAGAAGCAATCTCTTTTCAGAAAGCTGAGAGGAGAAACAGATGTTATAGAAGTTCATGTTACAGTTTTTAAGGAGGTTCGCTGCGTGCATAATTCTGTGCTTCTCAATGGTTTTTAATTGCAGTAATTAGGACGCCTAAAACATTGCAGTGCTGTACCATGTGGCTAATATTGGCTGTTTGGGATAGCCTGGATTATAGGATTATCACTCAGCAGTTGCAGAGATTTAGTTATGTTGTCTGCTGGCTAAAGAACTGTGGTGTGCACATAGAGGCACAAAGACACATGCTTACTCTAGAGGCTCATCCAAGGATCAAGCACATGTGCTGGTAGATGCTCAGGATTTAAAAACTGGGATGAATCAGAGGAAATTATTCCAACTGCTTCATACTTCTGTTGTACCAGTCAGGGACGTTCATACTAGGCAGCAAATGTGGTGCTTAGAGCTACCAGCTCTGAGTTGCAAAAATCTACTGGTAGGTGAACACTACTAGAGTGATCTCTCTCCTACCATCTAGTGTTAATCTCAATTTTTGCAATCCAGATCTGATCAATCTTATGAATGTCATTTTTTTTAGGCCTTATTGATTTTATAAATAACTCAAGGTGGCAAACATATCTAATATTACTTTCTCCACCTATTTTTTTCCACAGCAACAATCCTGTGAGGAGGTTTGTGCCGAGAGAAAGTGACTGCCTCCAAATCAGCCAGTCAGTCTGCTTGCCCTTACAAGAGTATTCAGTCTAATTTTAAAGATAAAGTGTAGCTATTGTAGCTAATAGCCGTTGATAGATCCATTCCTCAATTGTTTCACTGCTTATGAAAAGCGATCTCAACTATTGCAGGCCATGTTGTGCAGTGAAGAATTATATTCACTAGTGAATGGCTTGAACAATGAAGGCAGAGCACTGGACTGCCACAGGGTTATAGGGCCGTCCATTGGAATGGCTCATCTCCAGTGTCCTCCTTTTGACTAAGCCTCATTTCTGTGCGCTTTTCCATCAGGAGACATTAAAAAAAAAAACAGCAGCACAATTATTTGTATTTCTTTATTACTAGAGGATGGCAAATATGTCTGTTCATGCAAAAATAAGCAATTGAGCAAGCTGCTTTACTTTGCTGAAGAAACAGTTATGGTTGTGTGAGCAAGGGAGAATAACCCTCAGCTGGATTCAGCTGAAAATATCTCAATCTGGTTAGATTAGTTTCGACAGAAATACTACTGCAAGCAGCTTTGTGTACTTCAACCACTCCGCCTCTTCTGTTTGTGCTCTCTTTATTTTTGTCCTATAATGTCTGCAGCAAGGACTTACAAAATAATATTTTAATTAAAGGTCAAGAGCAGTAATATCTAGTATTTCAAGAGAGGAGGGGTTTTATTGTTGTTCTTTACTTGAAATATTTAAAATATTTTATAATAATGGACCTAAATATTAGGGTTGTCTATCACAGCAATAGCACCTAGATTTACAGTCCTATCTAAGTGGTTTACAGAGTCAGTATATTGCCCCCAACAATGTGGGTCCTCATTTTACCAACCTTGGAAGGATGGAAGGCTGAGTCAACCTTGAGCCTTTGAGAATCGAACTGCTGGCAGTTGGCAAAATTAGCCTGCAATACTACATTGTAACCACTGTGCCACCATGGCTCTCATGCACAATATTTAGTTAAGGGCAGACTGAATAATTTTGGAAATAGTTCATTTCAGTTTAAACAAAATCAGACAGTGTCCACCATGATTCAGGCTTGACTCTGAAGCAGCAAAAGCTAGAAAACTGAGCATCCTATCCTGAGCATTTATTATTATAGTCATCCAAAGTTAGCTATAGGCACCTCTGTATTTTAAATTTGTGTTGGCCCTTTTTCTGAGGGCATGAAACCTGTTAAATTTCAAGTGATTTTGGAGAGAGAAAGAGAGACCTTTAGAATCTGTTTGTGGGAGAAAAAGCCTGTCAGTTTTTAGACAGCTTTGTCATGGAGATGTGTGCAAATTCATATATATTTGTCCATTTCTCCTTATTGTTTGGTGGTCAAAACTGGGAAGATAAGAGATGTTTTAATTACAACATTAGGATCTCTTAAATAGTAATAGGTTTATTAAGTATTTTAAGTAATAATATTTAAATTTTATTTTAATTTAAATACCGTAATAATCAAATAATAATTAATAATTAGTATTAGTATCTATTATTAATAGTAATAATAATTCCCTACACATGTAAGTTGAAGAATTAGTTGAAACCCTTGAAGTGGTTCAGTTTGTAGTAGTTTTTAACTTTGTTGTTTTTACTTTATGCTGGTATTATATTGTGTTTTTAAATGCTAGCTACCAAGACCACCAGGGTGTGATGGGCAACTAAATAGTTGAATAAGCATGATTAGGCTCTTAAGACTGCATACTATGAATTGCTCTCAGAATCAGCCAGATGTTCAGACTGGATTTGGCCTTTTTACCCACCTATCCAGTTCTTCCCCAGGACCTGGGAAAGGCAGATGTGGATGTCTGACAATGTTAAAGATATAGTAGCAGGAGTTAAGATGTTTCGAATAAAGCTGCTTTTTGCAACTGGCTGATGATGGCTTTCTCAATGCCAACATTGTTCGAATGATGCTCCAGTTGTTGGGATTGCACCCCAGGCACCTATGAGTATTGGTACTTCCTTTGCTTTCTTTTGCCACAATTGCTTTATTTTCATTTGCAGGTCTTTACACTTTGTGATTTTTCTCTCCAGTTCTCTCTCTTCTCTTTTTCTGTCTCCAGATCTCTTCTCTTCTGCTGATTCCAGGCACTTATTACAGTTATAATAGCAATAACGCTACAACACCTGTATTTTAGACAGATGACTTTGGTGATTAATTCTTCAAGGTCAAGATTCAGATCCTAACTAAATGACTTTTTTAATTAAATAAAATTAGAACAATGAGAATCCACTGAATAATCCTTTCTGCCTCATTCTTTGCATGCCATTAGCCATATAGATCAAAGAAGGTTACCATCCTAAGCAAATATTATTTTAGGAATGAGTCTCATTGACTCAATAGAAATACTAAGGACACATTTGTCTAAATGTTCCATACATTTTTCTCAGGGTGTGGGATGCCCTGAGCATTCCCAGCCTTCAAGCACTTTCTATACTGAATATCTGGGGTTTCTTCTTAAAAAAATGTAAGAAATGATAAGATAAGAAGCTGAAGGATGAGCAATGAGCCAGCACTAGTCCTACTTTGGCTCAACATAATCCCCACCCTAATCCTCACCCAGTTCATTATGATTTAAACTACTTCTGGCCAGGTTTTCTATTAGCAGGTCCTCCAAGTAGGTTTAAGATTAGATATGCTTTGAGCCTAGAGACATGCATTCAGGCTAGACTTTTGTGAAGACGGTAGGTAGCAGACAAGAAGAAGTTGATCTGTATGGAATAGGAATGAGAAGTGAATATTGCTGCTGGAAACGATGCCGATCATGGCAAGGCAGTGATTTTTGCTCCTTATTCTTGAATGAATCGGTAGAAGGAAATACAATCATGTATCACTTTCAAACTGCTTCTGAGTATCTGGGGAGGAAAGGAAAAGATTACAGTGGAAAGGAACCCTGGGGAAACAGTGCCTACAGTCCAAGCTTAGCCTAATCATTGGGCTAAATGAAAACCAAATTTTTGCCAAATAAGGTTTCTCTGTCCTAATCAGGCTGTGCAAAGCATCTGGAAGGCTATTTTTTTTCTTCAAAGGTAATCCTCGACTTACAAATTTTCATTTGGTGACCGTTCAAACTTCAATGGCACTGAAAAAAGTGACCATTTTTCACACTTACGACCATTGCAGCATCTCCATGGTCACATGATCAAAGTTCAAATGCTGGCAAGTGATTCATATTTCTGATGATGGTAGCAGTGTCCCAGGGTCACGGGAACACCTTTGCAAACGTCTGACAAGCAAAGTCAATGGGGCAGCTAGATTCAGTTACTAATTTAACAACTGCAGTGATTCGCTTAACAACCATGGCAAGAAAGATTGTAAAATGAGGCAGAACTCACTTAGCAAACTGTCTCACCTAGCAACAGAAATTTAGGGCTCAATTGTGGATGTAAGTCAAGAACTCCTTGTAGAAGAGGTAGAAAATCACTCCCTGAAACATTGATCCAGTACAAAAACCTCAAGATGACTGCTTCAAGGATTTTCCCAGTTCTCTGTATAGTGTGTATGCACAAACAACACATCGTCTAGGACAGGGGTGTCAAACTGCCGGCCCGTGGGCCGGATGCATCATAGCGGAACCATGCCCACCCCATTGCCGACAATGGCAAAAAAAGTCGTGACACGTTGTGACACATCACGTGACGTTGCGAGTTTGACACCCCTGGTCTAGGACTACTGGCAAAGCAAAACAGCTCTCTGTTCACATCTGTGTCTGAGGAAGGATACTCTAGTTTTGGGATTTGTAATTGCATTATATTTAATAACAAAAAAGTGAGCCACCTCTATCCATATCTTGACTTGGTTGATGTCCAGTCCTTTTTTTAAAGCCAAATTGGCCAAAAGGATTTTATATAAATGTAATATATTTAAACATAGGATAATTGCACTCAGTGTTTTCAAGACATTTGCTATCTTGACTAAAATGTGCATGTGGATATGTATCCTGACAACAGATGCAGTCAATTTCTCCTGACTGTTTAGTCCACAGAAGCTTCACTTTTACAAACTGCAGGAACTTGTCACTACAAACCAATCACCAGACCTCGAAAGTTACTGACACCGAGTGTCAAAAGTCTTTGTAATTCATTGTATTCCAGAGTTGTTAAAATTTGGCTGGAAAGCTCTAAAGTGCTGATAGCCAGAGTTAAAGTCCTTCATAATTCATTTTATTATCCAGAGTGTAGTAGGAAGGCCGTTTTTCATTTTAAAGCCATGTAATACCTTGAGAACTTCCACAAATACAAAAGAAAAGAAAAAAGAAAAGAAAATCTCCAACAAAGAAAGTTTATTTAGAGAGGCAGGACTGAATTGTGCAGGGTGGCATATACTAATGTAGACATGCATTAACCCAAGCATATGGAGACTTTCTGGGTCTGGGTGGAGAGGAACAGACTTGGCTCAGTCTTGATAAGGGGGAGAGGGGTGATATGCCTATTTGGCCCCCTGGATCAAGGCCTTTCTCATTGCTGTTCTTTAATGAATTGCACTTCCCTATTTGACACTTGTGTGCAACGGGTGGGTTCAGCTATGTTCAAGTGTCAGCTCTGGCCAGAAGGGCCTTTGCACAGGTTCATCTTGTGTCATTTGAATCTTTCCTCAACTGGGAGGCCCTTCAAAATGATTGTCCGTGAACTACCTTCCAGCTGAACTACCGTAATGCACTCCATGTAGCGCTGCCAAACATGTTTGTAAAAATTATTTGACTCTAATTCATAACTGAATGCTTTTTTTTTTTTTTGGGTTAGTAGGAAGGAGAAGCAGAAACATGTAGGAGGTCCAGCCTCTGGACATACTTTGGAAGGATGGCAGAGGAGTGTCTATGGAGATTCTCAGTCATCCAGGTCATAGTTATCCCAAAGATGCTTTTTCACGAGGCAACTGGACTTCCTTATTTTTCTTTGAAGATGTTTTGCTTCTCATCCAAGAAGCTTCTTCAGCTCTGACTGGATGCTGGGGAATGAAAGATTTATAGTCCTGCAGTCAGTTGCTCATTTGCATTTCTTTTAGAGAGTTGTCAAAGCTACCTGGAGGCTTATCTGTGTCTCCAGGGTCACCTGAGTAGTGCAAATGGGTGTGGAGCCTTCTTGGAACTGTTGAAAGGACTGTTTTGCAGACTGGAGATAGATGATGTTGGATCCCTCCCCCTCTGTTGAGAGAGAGCTGTTCAGTTTTGACATACAGTAGATGGCCTCTTTGACCTCTCTTATAAACCACCGGTCCTCTCTGTCCAAAATGTGGACTTTGCTGTCTTCGAAAGAGTGGCCTTTGTCTTTTAAATGCAGATGGACTGCTGACTCTTGTCCAGATGGGTTTGTTCTCCTATGTTGTGCCATATGTTTATGAAGTTGTTGTTTTGTTTCCCCAATGTACAGATCTGCACATGGCTCACTGCATTGTACTGCATATATCACATTGCTCAGTTTGTGTCTGGGTGTTTTATCCTTGGGGTGGACAAGCTTCTGCCTTAATGTATTCTTAGATTTGAAGTGTGCACGTATGTTGTGTTGGATGAAGGTCCTCCTGAGCTTTTCCAATATTCCTGCAATGTATGGAATGAGAACAAACCCATCAGGACAAGAATCAGCAGTCCAACAGTTGTCTGCAGGAGTATAAATCTTTCCATCCCCACCCCCCACCATCCCGTCAGAGCTGAAGAAGCTTCTTGGATGAAAAGTGAAACGTCTTCAAAGAAAAAAAAGAAAGTCCGGTTGCCTCATAAAAAAGCATCTTTGGGATGGCAGAGGATAGCACCCATGGAGACAAACATAGGACCTGTTCCAAACAAGAAGTGAATACACAGATCTACACCTATCCAGCCCACTTTGACCATCTCAATTCCTGCAAGCACTTTATCAATGCCTTTCTACTCCCACTCTCCAGGTGTACAGATTCAACAAGGGTTAGAACAGAACAGAATAGGATAACAGAGCTGGAAAAAACCTTGGAGGTCTTCTAGTCCAACCCCCTGCTTAAGCAGGAGACCCTGCAAATGGCTGTCCAATTTCAGGCAAATGGCTGTCCAATTTCTTCTTTAAAATCTTCAGTGATGGAGCACTTACAACTTCTGGAGGTTTTGTAGTATTATGCCAATATTGCAACTCCTTTTATTTATTTATTTTTAAATTGCAAAACAAAAGGGAAATAAAGCTATTGCAATACTGGATGTATTGGAGAAGAGAGCAAGGAGAGCATGCTTCAGCCTGGGCAGAGACTGAAGAATCATCCACTGGGAGTTGTAAGGGTTGAGTACAGTAATAAGCTCCTAGAGGAGACAAACTCAGAGCAAGGAAGTTTCAATGACGTAATGGATCAACAAGATAATTTTAAAAATTGCAGCTGCCGTCCATCTGAGAACACCAAAGCCCAGAATTACAGGGTTCCATAGAGGGCAGCAACTAGCTGCTGGAGGAATAGGGACAGACCAAGTGCTATAGAGACAGTTGGAGCTTGGGCAGTCCCTAGATCAGAACAAAAGGAATGAGAGCATACATTGCGAAGGGCTTCAGTGTCCTCAGCTTGAAAGAAAAAAAATCTCATTTGGCAAACACCTGAAATGCAGCTGGAAAATATATTCACAGGATGCATTTGTGATGGGCTGGGAACGGGTAGGAGATGACTATCCATTCCATCACACTGGGAGTAGCGATGGGGCAAAAAGGGTGACACTGAGTGGCATGCTTCTGGCACCTGGCAGTAGTCAGGGCTGAGAAGCTAAGCGAGGTTGAGTCTGATCAAACCTTGAATGGGAGATCTCCAAAGAGTACTAGGGCCATACACTAGAACAGGAAATGGAAGAAAAGCTCCAGAAGAAGGCTCTTGCCTGTCCATAAGTCACCATCACGAATCCTGACTTGGAGGAGACATTTTTTTTTTTTATGACAGCCCTTGGAGAAGCAAATCACTCTTGAAACTCATTCCCACTGATAACTTTACCCTGGCATGAATACATCTTATCTCCTTTTAACACTATCTAAATTTATGGCTGTCCCTTTCTTATGGCAGCAAATTCCACTGGGCAAAGACTTCCTTTTCTCCATTCCGCAGCTGTTACCAATCTGTTTTATTGGATGATTCCAAATTCTACATTATGAAAGACAGATAAAAGGTTCCTGCCTTTTCTCCTTCCCTCACGCCTTCCTTCCTTCCTCCCTAGTTATTGACAGAATTGCACTGTGAAGTTGCTAAAAAAAAAATAATGGATCACGCCGATTTACAGAAGAATTGGCAAATTGAAACTCATGCCACTTACAAAGTTAACGGGACAAATGCATATATAAGGAAAATTAATATTCTCTAAAGATGCCATATGTAGAACTTAGGAGATAAGAGATGACACCTAAAAAAGCAAGTCAGACAACAGAAATACTATATACAAGTACCGGTAGTATTTACCAGTTTTGTTGTCCAAGAATAGATCTTTCAAATCTAACAAATCTCCAGAATGATACATACTATTATTTATTTAATTCATTAATCTATATGCCGCCCTTCACACTATCAGGCCACTCTGGGCAGCTTCCAATACCATAAATAACTAAATAAAACAATCACAAGATTGCAACATTAAAACATAGGGCATCGAAAGTTAAAACATTAAAATTAATATTAAAATAAAATAAAAAGAGCCAGTGTGCACATGGGGTTGGAGGTGGTAGATCTTGCACTAATGTACTACAGGTAGTCCTCAACTTACAACAGTTCATTTAGTGACCATTTGAAGTTACAATGGCCCTGAAAAAAGTGACTTATGACCATTTTTCACACTTATGGCCTTCGCAGCATCCCCATGGTCACATGATCAAAATTCAGACCCTTGGCAACCGCCTCATATTTATGATGGTTGAAGTGTCCCAAGGTCATGTGATCACCTTTTATGACTTTCTGACAAAGTCAATGGAGAAGTCAGATTCACTTAACAACCGTGTTACTAACTTAACAACTGTGGTGTTTCACTTAACAACGGTGGTGAAAAAGGTCATAAAATGGGGCAAAATTCACTTAACAACTGTCTTGCTTAGCAACAGAAATTCTGGGCTCCATTATCTTGCCATAGTTCCGCCATCTTTGCTATTTCTGAGGATTTAGCTACTATCACTATATGACTTCCGTAGAATCGTAAAGTAGAGCCGATCTTTGTTCTCACAGTGTACTGACAAATGTTCACAGTGATAGATGATGCGGTGAACAAAGTGTGCAGAGAAACGCTACTTTCCTGTTGCAGACAAATTATTTCCTGGCTTCCATAAGCTGCCTGCTTATTATTTATTTCCCTCTCTTTTGTCCCCTTGCAATCTGGATTGGGATGAAATGTTACATAATAAGCGATTAAAGATCAATGTTGACTAAGAAGGTAAGTGATCAGATATTTCACCGGATAGACTTGTCCACATCATTCATCTCACTTTTCTCAGGAAAGCATTGATTGTAAATTCCTCAGCTATGTCTCTATGGCAATTGCAACTTCAGGCCCAATTAGTGATTTCTCCTCAATTTAGAATCTCATCAGGGGTCCTTTACAGAGCAGGATTTGCAAATCGTTAGCCCAGAATATATTTGCAATTCTAAAGATTGCAAGGATGCATAGACAGCTTCGAACGGAGAATTTAGGAATACATTGCAATAAATATTCCATTTGTTTATATTGCATGATTACATTTTCTCATTTGAAGAAGTAAATGTGAAATTGGTTGGAAAATATTAGTGATTTCGTTAGCTTCAAGCTTTAGGGTTGAAAAGATTGCCACTTTAAAGTTTCTTTAATAGTATATATCATCTTTAGTTTTGTTCACTTCCTATTAAACTAGAGGTAGTTCTTGGTTAACTATGACAATTTGGACAGGAATTGCTGTCGCTAAGCAATACATTCCTAAAGCATGACATAATATGACACACCACTTACTGACAGAAATTTTGACGCTCCCATTTGCAGTGGTTAAGCAAATAACTGTGGGTAGTTAAGAGAGGACCTCATGTGGTCACCATTTGCGACCACCTACTGATTTCCCCATTGACAATGCTTGTCCTAAGCCAGCAAAGAAGGTTGCAAATAGTGATCACATGACCATGGGATCTGTAATGTCATAATCAATAGCCAGACTCCAAGCACCGGGATCATGATCACATGACAGAGCGATGCTGCAATGGCTGAAACTCCAAGAACTGTCACAAGTTCTTATGCTGAATGAATGGACTACCTTCATACTGTTTTGTCACTTGCTTACCTGCTATAATTAACCATATATTGTATAAGAGAACCAGTTTGATGCAGTGACGAACATGCTGGTCCAGAAACCAGGAGATGGTGAGTTCTAGTCCCTCCTACAGCATGAAAGCTAGCTGTGGGACTTTGGGTCAACCATTCTCTTGGTTGGACCCACCTTGCAGATTTGTTGTTGTGGGGAAAATAAAAAGAGGAAGGAGTACTGGGCGTATTTGCTGCCTTGATATAAATAAAAGACAGGATTAAAAAAAATCTAATAATAATTTGCTTGACCTGAGCTGCCAACATGTATCACAGCCAACTTTGTATTCTACTCCCTGGCAAGCATGAGGAAAATTGATCTCCGCAATGATGAGTTAGAGTTCATTTTCATAAGTTTTATTAGTTTATAGTATATAATACAATGAAAATACAAAACTAAATAGCAGGAAAGATAGGGAAGGGAAAAGGGGATAGAAAAGTGAGGGAAGGGAGAAAAAAAAGAAAAAAGGCAGTTAGAGTTGAGTTTGGTGGGATCATTTTCTCCCCTCCTCTTCAACCCTGTAACACCTGACCTGCTGAACCATCAAAGAGGGAGTCCTCAAGTTACCCACAACAGAATCTCATTTCCATTACTGAAAATCACACTTTGCTTCTGAGTCAGTTTTGAAATATGAGAGTGAATAAAAAGCTGCCAAACTATGGAAGACTTCACAAACTATTTCCATGCATGAGCGGGCATTTTAGAGCATTATACAAAAACCATTTGAGGAAGAACTGGGCATGCTTTGTTTTCGATCTACAGATATTGCAACATCCTGCAAGCTATTGAACTCCTAAGACTCCTAAGCAAGCCATCAGAAATTATTCTCAAGACAGAATGTCTATTTTGAGATGTCCTGATTATGCAAAAGTTCTTGTGTAGATCAGATCTTGAAAACAAAAATATTTGGGAATGGCAACAGAGGTCAATATTACTGCCTCTCTCTCTCTCTCTCTCTCTCTCTCTCTCTCTCTCTCTCTCTCTCTCTCTCTCTCTCTCTCTCTCATATAAGGAGAGCCACACTGAACCTGTTTTGCCTTTTTTGTTGACTAGTGACTAGTTTTTAGGGTACCTTTAAAGAATCTTGGATGTATTTATCCCTTGATCCACATGTGCATCAATCTCTCAGGTGAGGCTCTAATTCAGGAAGTGGTCATAATCAAATATTTATAGAAACCTTGAAAACCTAGCCAACAAAACAGAACAAGAAGCAACGGATGGAAATTAATCGAAGAGAGAAGCAACCTAGAACTAAGGAGAAATTTCCTGACAGAACAATTAATCAGTGGAACAACTCGCCTCCAGAAGTTGTAAATGCTCCAACACTTGAAGTTTTTAAGAAGAGATTGGACAACCATTTGTCTGAAATGGTATAGGTTCTCCTGCTTGAGCAGGGGGCTGGACTAGAAGACCTCCAAGGTCCCTACCAGCTTCTATTCTATTCTATTCTATTCTATTCTATTCTATTCTATTCTATTCTATTCTATTGTGCCAAAAGAGAACCTAGTGCAGTTGGAAGATTTCATACATTCAGATCTCTGCAAATGTGCATAGAGGCAACAGCAATTAACAACTGCAGTTGGAAAAAATAGTTTGGGGCTTAGAATCCTAAAACTGGGGAGTTGGAAGGACAACCCCCCCCCCCCCGTGGTCACAACCATATTTTATGATGATTTTTGTCAAAAACCAGCACTTCTGATTTTTGGTTAAACTGTACTCACAGCAAACAACTATTTTTTTCTTAACAACTGGGGTAGCTGCTTTATGAATGTTGTGTTTGTTCAGGTTGTAAAAATTGCATCCGTCACATGATCAACCCGTTTTACAACCATCATGACCTAAGATGATGATGGACAGGCTCCATTATGTTCATAAGCTGAGATCTACCAGAAATGTCTCTTTTTCACATTTCCCACCACTGCCCAGATTTAGGAAACTCTTCTTTCTTTCCTGGACTGTTTCATTGTCTTTTCCTCTATGTTTCCAAAGTGTGCCATATTATGGTTCATTGCATAATTTTAGATTATTCATTATGGGAAGTTTTTTCCTAATTAGGAGAAGCTGGTTAGGAGAGGATCTTAGCTCAGAGCTAGAATGTATTCCTTTCTGCGCAGAATAATCCAGGTTCAGTCTTCAGTTACAGAATCAGGTCACCAGGGAATATGAAGACTTTTGACGGAGATTCCAGCAGAAATCTTTCTTCGAGTTAAACAGGATATAATATTCAGATGTCTAAGTTAATAGTTCTGGGGCTTCACTCCATAGGACCCAAGTCAGCAGAGGAGAATCTTTAAGCAGCAAATACAGTATGTGGTATTTTTGGAGGCCTCTTTTGGTAGTGGCTTAATCAAGAAATATAAAGAATCGGACACAACACATGAGTCAGGCCCCATGCATCTGCAATCTAATAAATGCCATTTCTTTACAGATTAGCAAATAAGTTTTTTCCAGTAGATTAATAAGTACTTCCTTTTATGAGAGGAGATAAAACGAAAGCAACTTAACTGAGAAGCGTATAATTTGATGCCCTGCATTAGGGAGGGAAGAAAAGTTAATACAAGATCCATTAATATTGAGCACATTATTTAAATAACTATCAAACCCCAAATGAGGGCCACATCTGGTTCCTTTCAGCTCCCATATTCATTGTTTCCAGCTGTTAACACCTGCTGCTCTGTCAGATACAATAATGAAAGTTCAGGTGCTAAATAATAACATGAAAACATTATTAATTTTTCATATGTAGAGGTCCTCAGGGAAAATAATATTTCAGTAGAAAATATAGCTGAGAATACATTTTTCCAGGGATGCATTAGAATAACACATACTTTTCCTTTGAGCCTCTGACACTGAATGCTGCAAACCAAATTTTACAGAGATGATCTGAGGTACTGCAGTAGTCTGAGGCAATATTCAAATACGTGAAGCATATGGAAAATGGCTGCTACTGCTTGTTTGGATAGCTTTTAATTTCATTATTGACATATACCCAGGAGACTTTAAACACAATCTTGATATCACTATATTTTGCTTGACGTTCACACATTCAAGCTACTAGCCTATATACCCAGTTGCAGTGGCTAGGATAGATCAGTACACCATTTGAAGATATTTGGAAGGTATTAAGGAAAATCCTGCTGCTTTAGAAGAGGGTGCTTTTCTGAAAAAAATAAAATTATTTGTGGTCCTGCCATATCCTCACAATCATTCTTGAGACCATTCTTAATGGTTTTGAATTCTTCAGGCATGACTTGATGTTCCTTTTGACAGCACAATCCAGGGTAATCCACAGAAAACAAGACAATAATTCAATACCACGTTCTTTCACCAACAATAGGTTGCATCTGTTTGCCAAGATTGGCAGATGATGTCTCATTTCCTCCTCTTCCACTTCCCTCCGCCCTATCCCACTTCTTAACATTGAACAGGAATAGATGGAACTGGCTCATTTGCTTCCAGTTCTCCAGAAAGCAAACAAAGCTTGTCACAATTCCACATCTGGGTAAATTGTGCTTTACTTGCTCCCAAGTTTCTCTTCTGATGCAAAATGCTTACAAAGTAGCAACATTCCTCTAAACATGTGTGTAAATCAGAATTTACGAGGAGTGATGCTTTGGAGCCAAATACAGAAACTTTTGCAAATGAATGCAATCTGTGTGGTTTCTACTGTTTGGTTAATGTCCACGAGAAAGTCTTGCTCATAAAGGGAAGGTATTTTCCATGACAGATGGCGCTGGGCTATTAATACGGTGCACAAAAGTGCAATTATCTTTGATACTGTGGCAATAAAATTGTTTCTTTATCATAAACAGATTTATTAAGATTCTTATTTACAAAATGAACTGAGGCTTATGAAGGCTAAAAACTGCTCAATATCTTTAAAATGGCAGCTGCCAATTACCTTCTGCAATTTGTGTTGGACCCACTTTAAAATTTCATTTAGAGTAATTGGAGTGTGTAACTTTTAACATGGTTACTTTTTTAAAAAAAGAACACTCTTAACAATGCTGCTATTTTACAGACTCTGCATCAACAGCAACATGATATGTATAAAAAAAAGAAACTGATGCATTCCCATTATGTAATTCTCCAGGGTTAGGATACCCATGCCTCTTGCAATCTTTTAATCAAGCAATGACAACTGCCTAGAGAATTACGTAGACAGTCTACTCCACCACTTCTATGGAGAGCTGTTTAATAATGTATGGCTTAGGCTCTATGGTATATATCCCTGTCCTTCCACTGAGGAGAAGGACCAGAGACTGGCCTAAAATGTTCTTAATCCAACACTGTGGTATCTTTTGTCTCAGTGTCAATAATTACTAAGTCCTGAAAATATGTCCCTTGATGATGATGTTATCCACTCAGTTGTGTCTGACTCTTGGTGATCCTATGGGCCAGGTCTCTCCACAACTTCCAATCTTTCACTACTTCTTTGAGTTTTTCTGTACTCTGGTGGTATCAGCTTTGATAGTGTCTAGCCACTGTGTTCTTCGATGGCCTGGCAGTGGCGTAGCGTGGGTTGTCAGCACCCGGGGCAAGGCAAGTAATTTGCGCCCCCCCCTCCACAGTGGGCGGCGACCCGGCGGCTCGGATCGGATTCGCACAGCCAGCACTGCAGAGAGAGTGAGTGAGCCAGGCAGGGGCAGAGAGCTGCGAGTGCGAACGCGCCCCCCCAGATGTTGCGCCCGGTGCGGCCGGCCCCCCCTGCACCCCCCACGCTACGCCTCTGTGGTCTGGTTTCCATTTACCACTTACTCTTCCAAGCACAATTGCTTTCTCCAGTAACTGTCACTTAAATCACTTAAATATATATTTTTAAATTATTTCCAGTGTTGTAAGTTGTGATATTCAAGTCTGGTCAGGCTATTTTATATATTTATATTGGATGCATATAGGCAGTATAAGGTGAAATTAATCTGAGCAAATAAAAGAATGTTAAATATCAAGAATGAAATTTTGTCCTGAGCTGCCTGAAGAACAGTAGGCAGATCTTGTTTCCAGCAGAATATTGACTGGCACCGGAGTAAGACTGATAACTGTCGGAGCTGGAATTTGAAACCAATATAAGCAGAAGGGACTGAGGGGGCAGACTTTTTTTTTAATTTTGCCTCTCTGAAGCTGTAGTTTGAGTTTCGAGGGAAATTCTGTTTGCTTCTCCAAAGCTCCTAGCAAAAATAGCTGTTGCTGCCAATGATCATTTCTTCTGGAGAAGCTTCAGAAAAAAATATCTTTCTATTTCATCTCTCCATCCAAACTCCAAGGCTATTTGCTCTTCTTAACTGCTTCTAACATTAATCATCATCATCATCATCATCACCACCACCACCACCACCACCATCATCCTGCAGTTAAATTGCTTTAATTTAACTCTCCAATGGGCCTGAATAAGAAAAAGCAGCTAAGGCTTTCCTTTTGGGTTGATGACTTTTTCTGAGTAACAATAATGTTTATAGTCTAATGGGTGTTTTGATTCTGATTTACTCCCTGGCTCAACTCTAGGAGCTGCCTAAACTTTGGTCTTGACACACTTATTTCTCAAATTTAACATAATTATGTTATCAGCAATTCCTGGTATTGGAAGTCCTCCATAAACTGGACTGGAGAGCTTATCTGCATAATATGTCACCTTCCTTCAAAAACCTCTAATTCATACTCCAACTCTGCCAACTTTGTTAGACATGTATATTTTGGTTAATGATCATCACTGGCTTATCTGGAAAATTCCTTTTTATTATTATTATTATAGATGCTCTATTAAAATTTCACTTGTCTTTTTCCAAGTTAATTTTTAGTAGCATCAGTAATACATGGAGAACTGGATAACTCTTTACTTAGAATATGTCTATTGAAAACATTTTTGGGCATAAGGGTACTTTTCTACTAGAGCTTAGTACAGGCAGTTAAAACTGCCTGGTTTAATTTAGATCCTACAAGACAATTGTTGCAGTTGTACTAACATTGGCACGGCAACAATTTAGAAGTTGTTGGAAAACAGTGACATGCCATTTAGAGGGCAGCAATTCAATATTTCATAAACTAATGGTAACCAACCATTCCAGATGGGCCACAAGGACATTTCTTCACTAGGTTTTCAGTGGAACATGGTGAACAACATGCTCAGAAGGGTGATGTGGCAGTGGGACAGTCCCGCCCAAAAGGTTTGTTGATGCTATCCCACTAACATGAGAATTAAGCCGAGAAAGTCAGGTATGAGGTCTGGCAACTCTCATGTGGGAAGCCTTCTCTAAGCATATTGGTCCTGCAGGCCTTGCATCCTAATGAGCATCTCATTATGGCCTCAAGAGTTCCTAGAATTGTCCAATTTAAATAAACCCTTCTAAATTAGTAAATCTGGGAAAACGGGTCCTGATTCAGTTCAATTTGCTGATTCCAAGGAGTTATAAATCTGAAACCACTGTTCAAGATTCAAGGACAAACTGATTTAATTTAAATGGCATCAAAATTTGATTTCAAGACAGATTTATCCACAGACTATAATGAGAAAATATTAAAATATGCAGCTCTTTCATTTTTATTTTTTTTGGCAGAACAGGATGAAAATAACAGGGATGTCAGAGTCTTTTAAGATATTACTCTATCCCATTTAATTTCAGCTGGAAAACATTAGGTTTCATTATAACACATTTTCAAAACATTCATCCTGCATTTCTTTTAAGGCACATCTAGCAGCAGAGATGATCAAAGTTCAACCCAGCAGCTTCTAAACTGTCCATCAAAGAACCAAAGCTATGCAGAACCAATGAAAAAAGGACATTACTCTGACTTAAGAATGGTTAGAACTTTTTAAAGGTCAGATGTAGCTTTCCAAGTGCTTTTCAGGGATGGTGTGATAGTGAAGAATGTCTCTCTCTCTCTCTTTTTAAAGTATTTGAGGGATACTGTAGCTTTGCTACTTTTGATCTTTGGGTTTTCTGTGATGCCAAGAGGGTCGACTCAGTTGATTAGTAATCTTGGTCCCTCGGGGAACCCTCTTGTATTAGTTGAACTCAGATGTGTCAGAGATGTGACTTGTTAATATTCTGTTAGTTAATTAGCAGTTGAAGCAGATTGGCACAGGGAATAGATCACAGTAGAAAGAAAATGTGTGGGACAGAACAAGAGGGATTTATGTCTTGTGTCAAGTTTCAAATCCTCATTCTCACACAGTTAGTAGAGGAGAATAGCAATTTACTCTAGGCCAAATAGAAAAAGCTGGGCAAGGAAAGGAATGTAAATCCAAAGTTTCTGGGAAAGAAAGCTTGCCTGATTAAGTTTCACTTTCAACAGGAACACACAGAAGTCAAAATCCAGTCTAAAGGCCAGAGTTTCAGGGGCTTTACAGGAACAGAATTCACAAAAAATGACACAGCAGGAGATCAATCAGCTAGTTGATCTTGAGAAGCATGGATCAAGACTGCCTCTTCAATCAGGCTGTAGCCAGCTTTCTTTAATTAAAAGAGTTACTCCCTTGCTTGGCAAGAAGCCTCATTGAGTGTCTTAGCTCGCTCTGCTTACCAAGACTGAGGGCATCTGGCTGCTCCATCTGTTCCGATGGTGCCTCTTTTTGATCAGCCTCAGGTGATTCCTGGCTTGGCGTCTCCTAAAGCTGACATTCCACAGATTCTAACTTCCTCAGCTAGCACGCACCAATTGTGCAGGGTTGCAGGGGAGCCCATGTTCATAATAGACGCAGGCCAAATTGCCGTGCACAACTGCATGGTTTGGACTCAGGCTCAGAGTTCTCAGGTAGGCTGCAACAGCTCTGTCAAATATCTGGGCTTCCTTCAAGACATCCCCCAGATTGATGTAAGCATCCAAGAAGTTTGGGTCAAGAGTCATCACAGCCTTTTCAAAATGATGAATGGCAAGCCAGATTTCTCCTTGAGTACTGAACAGGCAGCCAAGGTTACTCCATGCAACTGTCAAATTCATGGACCATGACAACTTGTAGGCTTACCACCTCCTATTCTTTAGAACAGGATGTAGTCCTGTGGTTGTGTTAGTCTAATGGTCAAGAAATGTAACCTGTCCCTTGGATTTCAGAATGCAAAGTTGAGTTTGGATAGAAGAGTGCAACCTGGACTTGTCAGCCTTGAGTGCATCTTCTGAGTATTGAGAGTTGAACTGAACACTACAGAGTATAATGTTCTATTAGCTCAAGAGAGTGAGAGCATAAGACTTTGGGCTGACCACATTAAAGAAGCGGAGAGGTGAAAAAGCAAATAATGAACAAAGTAGTGTTCACCTAGCCTTCCCAAGGATTCTGATAGGCAGAAAGTTTAATGTGATGATAAAGCTCATTGTCTATTCTTATCAGTATCAAAGAACCCATCACCCCACCACCACCACTCTTACCACTGTTCCCTATACTGCAGTGGTTCTCAACCTGTGGGTCGGGACCCCATTTGGGGTCGATCGACCATTTCATGGGGGTCGCCAAGCAAGGCTGTCCGCCATTTTTTTTGTCTGCCATTTTTTTCCACTTTTCCGGCGGGTGCCTTACCTCCCTTGGGCTGGGCCAGCTGGTGGTCGGCCTGCTCCGTCTCTGCCGCTTGCCAGCTACGCCTCGGCCGGCACAGGGGGCGGAACCACGCATGCGCAGCGCTCCTGGGCAGGGAAAGTCCTCGACTTACGACCGGTTGGGTAGTCCTTGACTTACGACCGGTTTAGTCCTCGACGTATGACCAGTTGGGGTCGCGGCATTAAAAAGGTTGAGAACCACTGCTATACTGAGAAGTGAGGTTGCAATACTATATATTGTGTATAGCAATCACAGTATCAAAAAACAAAAAAGTCACTGAAACTGTAAAGCAGTATGAAAGACTTCCAAGCCACTCAATTCTATTCAGCAAAGGTTCTCACTGGGTGAAGCTCCTTCAGAATGATTCATTCCCAGTTTTGTCATATCAAAGCCTTACTTCAAAACTTTGGGTAGCCCTATAATTGAATTTAACTTGTTTTATACTGTTTTGAATTTTTCAAAGATCCATGAAAACTGTATTCCCCTCCCCCTCCCCCCCCGGAAGCCTGGACTCATGGGTTTTTAAAAAATCCTGTTAGAGGAATTCAAGCTGGAAAGGACCAATGTTCCCCACTATCATCAAAATAGAACAGAAAAATCCAGAAATAATTCCAGATTTAGGGGGGAGAAGCCTAAAATTATGGAGTGCAAGTTCACTTCATGATTGTTATAAATATCATATATCTTTTCATTGAAAAAATATTAGGAGCAGATCTTCAATAATGACTGACTAGATCTTTTTTTTTATTCTCACCATTCGTTCTTCAAAAATTCCTTCCCCTCCCACATGTATTTTCTGTTAATGGAATAAACTGCTTTTTTTCTGCAAAATAAAAAATACATCAGGATTTGATGACTTGTCTGATTTGGTTTTAAGAAAATTTAGAAAAAATAGATAAGAAGCTGACTTATAATTTTGTCCAGTGGCCAGCATAGTTCCAGAAGGGAGGTAAATATTGCTACAAGCCAGAGTTACAAGTATTTTTTTTAATTGTTGTAATCCTAGCTTGTCCTTGCATAAACCTGTCAGAAACATTGTATTGCCAGACTACAAAATAACTGAATTAGTCTGCCATTCCAGGGAACATGGAGTCAACCTCAAATCTTGGGCCCTAAACCTGGTTCCAATAGTTGCCAGCCAACCAAATTGTACGTATAAATTTAAAAAATCTAATGTTCAATTTGAGATCAGAAGGAATTATTAAAGTCGGGTGCAGAATGTATTTATTAAATAATTGTTTGGCTGGTCACACAGTCAGCCAGATGTCCAGATCAAATTCGGCATTTTTATCCACTTATCAAATCCTTCTCAAGGACCTGGGATAGGCAGATATTGCTATTTGATGATATCAAAGGTACTGTTACAGGATGTAAGCTGTTCTAAGTAAAGCTGCCTTTTGCAACTGACTGATTATTTATTATTTTATTATTACAGTATTCAATCTGGTAAGCTGCCTGATTCCCAGTGACTTTGGCAGCTGTCAACAATCAAACAAAATACAGTTAAGTTAATAAACATAAAATGTGTTTTTTGTTCCATCCCCTCATCCACTTTTTAACCACTCCCCAGTTTGTGGACCAAGGACTAGTCCACAGTTCTTTGGGTACATACTTTGGGTATGTTTTCACTTGCTTTAAATTCCCAACTGTTTACAATAAATTTTTAAGTCAGTTCAACACACAAAGTATTTCATAAATTTTATAATTCCTTCTATGGTGTGAACAACAAAGGAGTGAAACATTTTAATTATTACTCTTTATTTTTAGACAGCTGTCCTTAACATTTTTCCCCAATAGCATCATAAAAAATATCACAGAAAGAGAATGTGCCTCAAGGCACAGTAATGCTAAGAAATATTTCTTTGCCGATACAGGCCAGATTCTTGGATCCCAAGAGATGATTCCTCTTCCTTGACCATAATTTATTACACACTGTCTCAAACTCAGTAGAAGTTTCATGAGGAAAACTTTTTACTATGAACAGCTTCTACCCCCGAGAATTCATGACTTTACAGTAGTATTAGGTATCCTTGTCACCAGAATATACTGCTGCACAGGAACACAATTTAAATATGGCCATATGCCATTCATGACCTATGGAATCCTTCTGGATCGTTAATGAGTCTATTCCCATGATCCCTTTCCACCATGACCCCCTTATAGTATGACACTTCAAGGTAATCAGAACTTGTATTTCAGAATCTGTAATCATGATTATAGGGCTTTTTTTCTTCTTCTGTGATCAATTATTTAATAACCTGATTGGTGGAAGCAACTGTGAATAAGTGTTGAGAATAGGAACTAGTAAAATTAGATGATATAGCTATCTTATAAAACTTATTAATAAAATCAGATGGCAGTATGTTGTATTATAGATGTTGGATGTTATATTTGTGTTAGTGTTACTTTTATGTGTCTATAAATATATCGTGACATATATTGAGTTTATGGTTTATGGTATGGTATTTCCACTAATGTTTTAGCTTAACTGAGAATGTTAATTGTGGATAAATCATATCCCAAGATATTGTAATAATGTGGAGAAGTAGGAAGGTTTATGCAACAAGGCTTCAGTGTCTTTATTTCAGATATAAAATTTCAGCAATTCTTTTTTCTCTCAACCCAGAACAGCTAACTGCACTTTAAAAAAAAAAACACTATCAGAGACAATTTTCCTGCTGCCTTTTAGAAAGAAAGAAAATGTTGTGTGTTTGTGTCCCTTTTTAATTTTTATTTTACATGACACTTTCCATTCCAGTGTTCTAACCAGAACTGGAAGATTTGGATCTAAAAGCCCAAATCAATCTGCAATTATACTGACTTCATGCAATTGTTGATTTGTGTTTTCTAATGGCTGGGAAGTATATGCTAATTTTCTAGTTGTTCTGTAATTATTATCCTGGCTCAACAGCGAACATTCTAATATCTGAAAGAGAATCACCACCATACAATTATGAATTATTGCTTCTTAGTAAATGAAAAAGAAATTAAGTTTTCAAGACTGTAATTTTATTTAATACATATTTTGCTTTTAACAGCAGCCTGAAGTAAACATTAACAACTTGTTCACAACTAGTGAAGAGTTTATAGTGCTTACAAAGTTGTATCTAAAATATACCTTATTCATCCTCTATAGAGCATTTTGAAGACAATGTATTATTATAGTGACACATCATATAGCAGTTGCTTTTCTCCCACCACTGTAATTAAGGCATTCTCATCACAAACTTCTCCTCTCATAATTCAGTACCGGCTGGTGGTAATACAGAGAAACAATGTGAATTTTGCTCAATAGAAATATTTAAGAGATAATAGCGGCCTATCAAAGTGACTTTGAAAAGATGAGTAATTTGTTCCATATCAGAAGTGCTGGTCAAAAAAATTTCAAGTGGTAATTTCAAACTGTGTGCATATTCGCTGAAGAGCAACTATGATGCTTACTGAATAAGCTAATATGCAAATGGTGGTATCTGTCTTCAGGACAATATGCAATGAGATACGACTCCATGTTTTAAGGTTTACGAAAACCTGTGAACTATTCTGGACTTCTTAGCAAGATAATGAAGAACTATTACAATTAAGTCCAATATCTTCTGCAGAAAAGTCATCATTGGCAATCAGTCATTACACCCATAAATTGAACCAAATAACACTATTACCTGCAATTAGACTCAGTAAACCTTGTGAAAGCCATTATCCCGTTTCACTTTAAGGTAGCTTAATCCCGCAAAATCTGCCCACAAAACTACAAAGTAACAGATCTTATTTTAAAAACATGTGTGCTACCCATGTGTTAGGAGGCCAGATAACTAAAAAATTATGATGCAGCTCCATTCAAAGCCACACAAGTTATATTTTGTTACAGCAACACTCCAATTCAATAATTAGACTATCTGGTAAGAGCCAGGTTATCATAGTTAAACCTTCAAAGGACTCCTATCATTTTAATAAGCTCTGGTGACAACTCTGAAGAACTGGATTCAGCAGAACCACAGATAAACTCGATTAAGAACCAGATCTCTCAATTTTAAGCCACTCAGAGACATTACGCTGTTAGAGATGTCTTAAAATTAAACCTTATGAATTGTTTTGCGGTAGATTTCATATGGGGAAAGGCATATAAGGAGGTGCACTAACACTTTAAGTGTTTTCTAATATTCAGTCTGATAACATTACAACTATGTTAAAGACCCTGTAGTGCAATAGTGTGAATTTGCAACAGCTAGTCGAAAATTAAAGCTACCGCTATTTTGCATACTGTTTGCTATTTTTCTAAGACTTATTGATTGCACATTTTCCTTTCCAAAGCTTGGTTTATTTTCCCCCAGGCTCTCATTGCATATTTTTCATGTATTAGTGTGCAAGTCTTTAAAAATCTTAGTTTTCCAATTCTACATTTTTATGAATATATTAAAAGAAAAATAAAATTATATATATATATATATATAATTTATACACCCACATATTTTTCTTTGGACCAATAACAGCCTCTTGAGTGGCTGCATTTTTTTAAACTTGCACTGAATATAATTTTTAAAAAAACACCAGCAGCTTTTCACTTTATACACAGACTATAGTAGCAATTAAATTGAATGATTTAAAATGGTATTATAAGGAAGTGTCTTTTTCCTTTCTCCCTTTTACCAAACTCAAGGATCAGCTCTACTGATGCAGTACCATAATATTGTCTTCAGCTGTGCCTCTCTTTTGTTAGAATTTACCTTGTCATATGACATTTCTCTAACAGCAATAACATTTTGCTGGAATCTCGGTAAAGGAACATTTTTAGTTCCTATGATCAGAATGCAAGCAGCTACCCATGTTTTACTATACAAAGTGAGAGAGGTACTTGCAATTACTACACTGAAGTTCATCTTACCAAACTTAAAAAGAAAGTTGGATTTTCATATTTCCAGAACTAAACTACCAACTGTAAATGTCTTGTTTATGGACAGCCTTAATATTACCATTTAGCGTGAATCACATCTTAATAAACAGCTATATTGCTGCTGCTGCTATGGGATGAAGGGCCCTACAATAGGGTGTATTTATTTACAGAGTGGTTCCACACTCAACACACTACAGGCATAGACACGGAGAGTGCAGTAGCAGTACTACTCATTTGTATTGCAAATCGTGCATTTGCATCCAACTATGCCGTCAACTCTTGATACAAAACAGAACATCCATGTTCACGTTATGTGCAGTTATTCTGTAGATTTATTTACCTTTTTTCCAAGAGAAGTCACAGCACTGATTATACTTTTGATGCTAATTCCATCAGTGTCTTTGGGGGCCCTTTATCCCTCTGACCTGAGGTATAATAAAACAGCAACACTCTAAAGAATACCACCTCTCTCAAAATTGGCCAAAGTAAGTAAAAAGTAATGCAGCCAGGAGAGGAGGGTGATATTTTGTTTTGTTGTAAGCTTGGTTTGGCACAAGAACCTTACAGCGGGTGGTGTGTGTGTGTGTGTATGTGTGTGTGTGTGTAGGGACACTACATGCCAAGCCTAGCCAAGTTCAGGATCCTACTCAGAAGCCAATACTTCCTCCAGCATATTGAGCTGAAGTACTGTTTCGCACAGATCACGTTCCTGAGATGCCAGGATTTTTAAGTGACCCAGAGGTTCAGCAATCACAGATTGCAGTAAATAGTGCCTTTGCAAGTGGACCAGGCCAGAGACACAACCAGGGACAAGACGAGAAGAAACAAGAGAGGGAGATTGCTTTTTTTTTTTTTTTTTGGCAATTATATAATTGAGTTCTCTCTACTGTGTGCTCTTCTCAGTCTGCTCGTCCTCCTCCTGTGAGAAAAGTATTTTTTTGCTCTTGTCAGTCTTGATGAGACTTTTCCGTAATAACTTTACATTCATACTGTAAGACAAACAGGAGTTAGGCATAAGTAGCTGATCTGCGAAAATAAAAATGTACAGCTGAGAAAAGAGCAGAACAAAGCAAATGGGTAGGTTCAACAAAGGAGTTTTCTTCTTCCCCAGGGACCCATTTTACCCCACTAATCCCCAGAACCGCAGCCTGAACATACAGTAGGCAAACCATGTGAATTTGGATTATAGGAATGGGCAGGGGTAGACAGGGATCAACCATTAGACTATGAAAGAGATCAGAAAGGATTTCAAAGCTTATCATGTCTAAAAATGTAGAAAATAGTGAATGATAGAAATAAAACTTTGCAAAGAAAACCATAAATGAAAAAGAGGATATGAAAGGAGAGATGAATGGACGGGGATCAGCCCCGGGAAATTTAAAATCAAAACGAAACAGCCTCTCTAGAAAGTAAAACTGATTTTTAAAAAAACAGGATTTTTAAAAAAATGCAGAGACAACATGCATTTCAAAATTTAACATCAATTCCTGCTGTAAGATTTTTTAAAAGAATTAACCCATCCATTTTGATACTGCTTTTATAATGATGGAAAATCTATTTATAAACAATAAATTAGAAAATTTTAAAATAAAAAAAGTTTATGTTTGTATGAACAAAGAAAAATAAGATTAGGTATTTCTAGAAAGGTTATTTATACTTAATAAACTAAACATGTATGGCTGGATTCTCTTGCAACTACTTTTTCAATTTATTAGAAAGTATTTATAATATTTTTGACCCACAAGAATTCTCATTTTTAATAAATAGTTAATACATTAAAATCATAAAACAAGCAAGAACCAAAAACAAAGAATTATTTAAAACAAAATCATATTGAAATTCATTATAAGCCTTCAATATTTGAATAGGTCACTGCAGCTTTTATATACCACATCCAAAATGCAACTAGGAAGGAAGCACAAAAAAGTGGCCAGTCTCTTTTTGTAGTTTGATGTGTAATGAACACGCAACTCTGGAATCCAGAGCATAAGACAGATTATATTACACACACACACACACACACACACACACACACAGAGAGAGATAAACACACACACACACACACACACACACACAAAAAAAACCCCCCCGAAGGTTTAGATTCTTTCCTTCCTTCACATCAACTGATGCAACTTAAACAGGAATCTCTAATTTACTGGTAATATTAATTACAAAGCCAAGGGGTTGAAATGTTTAGGACAGGGGTCTTCAAACTTGGCCTTTTTATGACTTGTGGACTTCAACTCCCAGAATTCAACAGTCAGCGTGCCTGGCTGAGGAATTCTAGGAGTTGAAGTCCACAAGTCATAAAAGGGCCAAGTTTGAAGACCCCTGGTTTAGGACAAGGTCATGGCAACTGAAAAGAAATCATACTTCTCTCTTCAGGCGCAAGCCAGCCTAGTCTTCCCACATACTTCCTGTCCTACTCAGAAATCAGGCTTTAAAACATGCTTCCCGTGGCATCAGTGAGCATCTTTTCATCAGAGAGGGTGGCCAGGTGATGAGCCACAAGAATTAGCCTCATTAGTTGAGTTTCATCTTTCTCTTTAAAATAGACTATGTTCACATGTTAAAGGCTCTGAACACTTCCCTATAATTGCATAACTGTATATAGAGTTGTAATTATGTACTGTTAAAATGATATACGTTCTTCTGTTTTATTTTTTTTCACTTTCAAAAACAGCATTGACGTATTCAAATATTGAAGGCTTATAATGGATTGTATGGGGTTTTTTTGCCTTTGTCTTTGCCTATATGTTTTTTTTGTACTTTTCCCCCCTGTTTTGTCACTTTACTTTAAAAGCAATAAAAGATTGAATAATTTTTTAAAAGAAGCTACGAATGCTTCTAAGGTTTATTTCTGAAGTGTTCAAAAGTTTAACTTTGGGGGATGTTTCTGAGAATCAAGCTCTATTTGTTTTATTTTCATTCGTGGAAATTCTGACTTCTAAAATTGAAAAATTAATGTAATATTGGAGTGTTTAATGCCATTCCCATGCCTAATTCAAGAGAACTGGCTAGTGAGTGCTGAGTTTCCTTAATGTTGTCAAAATTATTTGGATATCCTAAGGCCGGGGTAGGCAACCTTGGCTCTTTTATGACTCGTGGACTTCAACTCCCAGAATTCCTGAGCCAGCCATGCTGAGGGGAAAGGGAGAGTTTCCAAGCTGAGCCATGCTGACTCAGAAATTCTGGGAGTTGAAGTCCACGAGTCATAAAAGAGCCAAGGTTGCCTACCCTTGTCCTAAGGGGAGGAAAATCAAGGTCAAAGAGGCTAAACTACTTACAAGGATACTGCAAAAACATAGAACATTGAATTGCTAGCTTACCATTGCTAGCTGCCTGCCAATGTTTCCCATAGTTATTCCACCAGCAAAGAATATACAGGGCAACCAGGAACGGACATAAAGGAAGTCAGGAGATGTGTATCTGGAGAAAAAGAAGGGTTTTTTTCTTTAATTAGTTAGCATCACAATGGCACCTTGCTTGAAGTATGATTTTGATTTTGAAAAAGACAGTAAAAAGCCTGAAGACTGCTGGGGCCAAGAGTGTTATGGATGATAGCTAGCTGTCTTTGTTACCGATTAAATTGAAAAAGAATTTTTAAAAGCAGAACTCTTCCGTGCATGTGCTTTCCTAACTACACCTTGGTCAGAAATTCTAAAATGGGAATTTAAAAGGCCAATTCAGAATATCTTGGGAAAACGGGGACAGTCCATATAAAAGCAGAGCGTTAAATGGATTTATTTCTGTTTCAGCTGTGATGTATTTGAAGCTACAGTAAAATTACTTTAAAAGTGTGGCTCTATGTAGTATGTGGACAATTCTCTTCCCCATGGGCTTGACCTGAGCTCTTTAGCGTCAAACCTTTTAATAGGAAGAGGCAGCTTGATTGCTTTTCAGAGTCCCCCCCCCTCTCCAATTGTCTTTGAATTTATTTATTTAATGTATCACCAGATAAACATGAAGCAGGAATATGAATGAGGCTAAATGGATGTAAACCAGGGGTGTCAAACTGCCGGCCCACTGGGCCGGATGCGTCATGGCGAAACCGTGGCCACCCCATTGCTGGCAATGGGAAAAAAGTTGCAATACGTCGTGACACATCATGTGACGTTGCGAGTTTGACACCCCTGATGTAAACCATTCATTTAATTAACCTTTTGCATTTTTTTAGCACAGTGCCAATAGCGTCCTTGCCAAGGGGAGGTGGGGAGTGATCCACAATTATTTTTGTTCCTTATTCTCAGCACCATGAAACTGGAAGATTGAAAGTATATTGCAAATAATCTTCACATTGCTGATTAGGAAGGAGAAGCAGAGGCAATGTGAATGGGCCTGCCTATAGTTTTTCAAGGCAAACCTGAGCTTTACTTTCAACCTTGGTTCTGGGAAGCATAATTATTAGCATTTAATTGCACAAGTAATTTCATCCCCAAACATCAAGGCATGCAGTTGCAAAGGCAATAAACAATACAATCAACTTCTCCCTGCCATAATACAACATGCCACTTAGGTCACATTTGTTCCAATTAATTTTGTTATGTTATTCCTGTAATAAGGCATGGCATTTTTAAATTTATAACCTTGTCAGATGCTGCCTTTAAAATCCAAATTAAATTAATAAGAATTTTATATGCATAAAATACTTACTGATAAACTCCATTGTAGACCAAAACCTGAGTCACCAAAGTGGCTAAAAATGCAATTCCTATTCCAAGTCCAAAACCACTTCGAGATCTATCAAAAGTCCACCAGAGCCCCACTGAAAGTGCAGCAAGTGTGAGAGACAACTGAAAGTTGTTGGCAAAATCCACTTTCTGTTTGTTCTGTTTAAGGAGTGTTTTGAGAAGACTGGCAGCAAACCAATTGTGTTGTTTCTTTTAACCTTAAAGAGACAGGCAGCTCTTAGGCTGAAAGAGACCCAAATCGAGGCTAAATATTACCCCCATCCAGACCAATCTTCACAGCATTTTCAAGATTGGTACAATGATGTAAAAAAAAAATTTTTTTTCCCCCGTTTAAGTGAGCATGCAAGTTTAGTGCTCTTTTTGTAAACTGAGTTCCTCTGGATACCAACCTTATACATTTTGGGGGTATAAATTCATGCTTCTTCACAATTCTAAATCTTACATTTTAGTGTTCCTGGTTATTTTATAATCAATGTATCTCAGCCTGTGTTGTATTTTTACTTCAGGATGTTTAAGGAAAATTCTCTGAAAGTGGCACAGGGATTTCAGAAAAGGGATTTCCTAACATAATACATAATGATAGGTAACCAGCTTGGGAAGGACTTAAAAGGAAAAGTGTATCAATGGCTTTTAGGCAAGGTGAACCATTATTTTTATTATCAGAGACAGCAGCAATTTACATCACTTAATAATAAAAAGGCAATGGCTGTACTTACCCAAAACGAAAACAATCCTGATTTTAAACAAACTTTCCTCATTTCTAAAACCTTGGTTTGCCAATTCTAGTTAAAAGCAATTCTTGAGATTCCTTCCCTACAAATGTGTGCACACAGTACGTCTGTGTATGTATTTGCATGTTCACTTTCTGTACATACATAGATGCATATTTTAGCTATGACTAACCTTGAAAGGCAAACCTAGTTTTCAGCAACAATGTATGTACCTCCATCCCACTCATTTGTGGCCAACCGTATCTTCCCAAATTCCCAAGCTGGGGATAAATGGTCTTACTCTTATGTAAATAGAGTGGTAAATTTATTGCCATAGAGGTAAATCTCCTTGCATTCAACCTTAATGAAATTAAGAGGGTTGCTTGGTTTTATTTTCTGATCCGCCTGAAGTTTGCGTGCTATTGCCAACTTTCATTACGGTACAAAAGGATACAGCACTGGCATGATTTATGCCAACAAAGACTGCTACGCATCTCATCACGCTGGACCACTCTCTCTTCAATTTATGAGGTTCTCCCAGATGTCTATCCATGCATGGGTACAATAATCCAATTACAGCTGTAAAATACAAACACAGCTAACAAGGAGTATCTACAGTATAATCGCTTTTCTGACACCTGATGGGTTTAAGTCCTTTTCAAGTGAACCTGTGAGGTAAATTTCACCGAGTTCAGCAAGAATAAATGACCCAGGCAAGTCACTTGGCACAACAGCCTGATTCAGAACGCTTTTTTTTTTAAAGCTTTTTAAGGGCTGAAGGGTAGGAATATGGAGAACCTACCATTCCATTTCTCCTTCAAGCCACTAAGATTATTGCCATTTCTAAATGATCTGATGACTTTCCAGAAGTTACTTGTTTGAATGAGAAGTAGCAATTTAGAATATGACAAACTACTTCCACCTGAGACTAATTTCTAGAATGCTATGCTTGGAATGGCAATAGAGGAGAAACTTCTATTGTTTTTCTGGAACAGTGTATTTTGAAAAACCTAATGAAGAACTACTGATGACAATGATAATATACACACAATTCGGAGTCTTTGTTTTAGAATTATAAAAGTTAGGAGAAATATTAAAAATTAATCCTATCAGTATAGCATATTCAAAAATCTTGGATTCACTCCAGGAAAAAGGAACTAAAAAAAAGAATTGAGGTACTTTAGAGATCCAAATCCCTAATTATAATTTTTTCCCAAGTCTACAAATGTAAAAAATGATTCAGCCAGATTTCACAGACAATTCCTTTCAAGTTACTCTTTAAACTCTATGGTGCATTAACTTCATGAAAAGGAAGCAAAGAAAGCATTTGACACCAAATACTTCCTTTGAAAAATACTTTTAGTAAAGAAAAAAACCCCCACCAGTTTGATAAATAAACAATTGGTAAATTCATTTCAGGCAAATATTCTAATTTTTGAGTGGTTTGCTATCAGTAGAATCGTCTATTAATCACTTCTGCTGATTAAAACAATCTTACATAACAAATTCATCAAAGTATCAAATGTGGCTTTCTTTTCTTTTTTTGAGAGGGAATCAGAAGGAGAATGCTTTTCTTTATCCAAGCTTTTTACTGAATGACAAGAACATATAATGCTATCAATAAATGGCATTGTACAATTCCATCTTTTCCTCTTTAGCTGATATTGACTGCTAAGAAAAAAAGATGGAATTAGTGGGAAGTACAGAAGCCTCACATTTCCCTTAATCTGGCACAAAGCATACATAAATTTAAGGAGGAGCGGGAGGCAGAGAATATGGACTCTGACCACAGGCCTGAAGTTTTTGATGGCCTGGATTAAGCTGACATTTTTCTTAATGTCTTTTAGCATCATTATTCTGACATACCTGATGCTGTGCCGCATCCAAGGGGTACCCACCAAGCTGAAGAAAAGATGCTTGTAATCACATCCGGTGGAAATAAGGTGACATTTCTTTGTATCTGAAGCAAGTTTAATATTAATGCAAGAAAGACTCCAATTAAGAACAGGACTATCCCACGAAGGACCAGGTTCAGGCTGTGGCTGGTGATGGAAGAAATGTATGGACCACACCTTTTTGGTATGGATGTTTGAACATCAACATCTGCCATGGCCTCATGTGCTTCCAACAATATTTAGAACAGAGACTTGAAGCTAGAGAAGGACAAAGAAAACTGAAATAAGCCTGTTTCTTTTCATTTAGGATATATCCCAAGGCCTTTTCAAAAAAAAACAAACAGAAAAATTACAGGACAATATTTTTATTCACATGTTTACATAAATAAACACCATGGACTACATACAAAAAATAAGAGTTTGGAAATTCTCAGAGGTCATAATCCATTGGTTGCTATATTTATATGCCTTTAAACACTACTTATTTTACAGAACAAACCTACTCAGACAGGTCAATACTGCTGGCTACTTTGTAACCATTGCTCTATTTGTACTTTGATCAGACTTCATAAGATTCCTAGAATCGTGACTATTGTATGCTACCTAGAATAACTTTTCATTAGATAGGCAGTTCTATAAATTTGATAAATAAATAAAATTTAGGATGATTTTAGTAAGTTAAAGATAAGTATATATTTGTTGTATATGATATGCTCCAGCCATTAATATTCTTTAAATTATTCTGGCAATGGAAGGAAGCATACATCTTAATGGCAGTGTGGACATCAAACTTCAGAACTGCTAGTCACAGTGGTTATAGGTACACTGGGTGCCATACCGTAAAATTTGGAATCGGTACTTAGAAAATCTGTGCACTGACAAAACTTCCATCTGTCAATTATGAAAGGCCACACAGCTTGGATTGGCTCATATACATACACATACAATGCCAATACATTATGACATCATAGAACCTGATGTATATGAAGGCCAACACCAGCTAAATGATGTATATGAAGACCAACACCAGCTTATGTGCAAGTAGTCCTACATTCAAGTGACTGTTCAAAGTTACAAAAGCACTGAAAACAAGTGACTTATGAGAGTTTTTCACATTTATAACCGATGGATGCAGCATCCCCATGGTCACATGACCAAAATTCGGAAGCTTGGCAACTGGTTCGTATTTATGAGGGCTGCAGCGTTCCAAGGGTCATGTGATCAACTTTTGCAACCTTCTGACATGCAAAGTCAATGGGGATGCCAGATTCACTTAACAACTGTGTTACTAATTGAATAATGGCAGTGATTCACTTAACAACTGGGGCAAGAAAAGTTGTAAAATGGGGCAAAACTCACTTAACTGTCTTGCTTAGCAACAGAAATTTTGAGGTCAATTGTGGCTGTAAGTCAAGAATTACCTGTATATAATAATAACAGCAACAATCAGGCTTGATGGCATAGCCAAGTTTTTGGTACCTTGCAAAAGGCCAGGATGGTTACGGCAAGTATATTTTCTGGGAGGAATGAAGTATACTTTTAGGGTGGGCACTACTTTCCTCTCCTAGGTCCCAACAGATGACGATCTCACAGATGGGATCTGGATGTTTATCCTCCCAGTTCTAAAAGGTCAGATAGACAATGCTGGGGAGACAGTAATCAGTAACCTGACCTTAAGGTAACCAGGTAACCAAGATAACCATCAGCACATTGAGTTCCTTCCGAAAGGATACTGGTAAGCCAATGCAGCTCATGGAACAGAGATGTTACTTGTCCTGAATGCTTGGGCCGCTGCATTTTGCACCAGCTAAAACTTCCGAATACTCTTCAGGGAAAACCTGATGTCGTCAAGTGTGTTGTAATAATATAATCTGGGGGTGACTAAGTTTTAAGTGACTTTAAGCAGGGCCTCCCAGTCCAAGAACAGGCACAACTGGCTAACAACGCAAAACTTGTGTAAAGGCCCTCCTGGTCATGGCTGCCACCAACTGCAAGTCCAGAAGAACCCCCAGATAGTTCTGTTTGGGGCAGTGCAGAAATGGATAGTCCCCAGAACTTGGGGGGTGTGTGTAAAATCTCAAACCACTAGGTCTTACTGGTCTTGAGCCAAACCCTCTCAATCCCCATCAAGATTTCCACTGTCTCTAGACACCAAGACAGGATCTTCCTCAGCATGACTTTGCAGTTAAACCTCTGAGCCACCCCTTCCCAGGAGGGTTCACACCATCTGAAATAAGGCTGCCGGGCAGCTATCTGTGAATGCTACAAGGGTAGAGAAATATTGATGATTCGCCATCCTTATTGTCACAAAATAGGCCCCAACAGCAGCTTTAATTCACATTTAGTCAGATTTGTACTTTGTCACTCTCCTTCGGTGAAAGATGCAACTAATCACATAAAGGTAAATTTCTAAATATTAAGAACAGAAAAAAAACAGAACGGATGAAATTTAAATTCAGCCCTTTTTAGACTAGATTTGAAGATAGCCTTCAAAGCTTGTACAATCTGACTTGGCAATAATTTATTAAAGACTATATGTTGCTGAACTGATTAGGAACTGAATTAAAGTAACAGAATGAATAATACGAGAACTTTCAAATGTATTGACAGGGACAAATAACATTTGCAATCACTTTTAAAATGGTTTAGAGACCAAATGGAGTGCTAACAATCCTAACAAAAGGTCTTCTTACAACATATCTGGTAATGGGAGTAAAGATTACTCTTGATCTTCTAATAAAATCAATGACCAGATAACTAGCCAACAAACTAATATAAATGCCATTTTGGTGGCGCCAGCACTCTGGAAAATTCTCATGATATTCAGGCCTTCTATAACTAATTCCTTAGGCCTTCTATTAGACCAACTTTTCTGTACCCCAGGCCTCCCATAAATGAATGGTTATTTTCCTCCCCTTCATTTTTTTAATGAATGTAGTTATTTTAATATTGTTTCGATTACATTTTATTGTATGCCACAATGATATGTGATTATATGGGAAGCAGAATAAATTTATATATATACCTGGATGACTGTGCGATGAACCATAATAACAATAATGCCACGTAGGCAAAACATTAAAATGGATAATAAAAATATATTGAGGTTCTACTCTTCCTGATTTTTCTAACATAAAAACCCCAATATTTTCCAGAGCATTTAAACATATAAAAATATGTTTAAATTAAGCTTTATTTATTCAAGCTGAACAGCAAGGTTACTCATCCATGCTGTCTCAAATAATGATTTTTAAAAGTCAGTATTTTCTGTAGTATTGTAAAATATAACTCAATGTCCAATATGATATTCCTTAAGATTATTAATAATTCAGTCGTGTCACTGTGTGAGAATTGGGTGGCTATATAAATCTGTTTAATAGAGAAATAAAATAGATCCAAATTTAAAAGATCTCCTGGCAGAAAAGGATTATGATGAGACTTATTTACTGATTAACTGACCCCAGAGATTTGCTGATTGAGAGATCTGTCACTATGGTCACCAAATGTTATCAGTGAGTTGGAAACAGAATGGAAAAGAAGCATATAGGGAACTTCCAAGGAGGTAGTAAAGATTTGAACATGGTTCTTTCTGCAAAGCCAATGAACGTGATCGAAATACGAGCTGGTGAATGAATTGGCTCTTCTTTCTGGATTAAGGAGGAGACAAGGATTGCCCATGTTTGGCTCCATACAGAAATCTCCCTGCAAAGAGATTGCAAAACACTTTTCTCCAGCAGGACTGAGAAGTATTTACCTTGACTAACATGCGGTTAGGCACCTTACAAAGTGATGACTGGGTTTGCCTACTTCCTCTCTTAACTACTTTAGAAAGCTGCTTATTACTGATTGGTTTGGAGTTAAGAATCTTCCAAAGGGCAAGCTGTATTATGTTACTGGGAAAATGTTCTACCCTAGATGAAATAAGCTCCAATATAAGCTTAAGGATTAAAAAGAAAAGCTTGACTTTTTTGGAAATCAAAAAAGGGGGGACTAGAATGTGGATCTCGGAAAATTAAGAAGCTAGATAGACTTTTAGAATATTTCCTGTGAGATGTTTAAACATTTATAAAGGAATAAATTAAGTTTAAAGGAATTAATTGTAAGAACTTCTCCCATGAGAGTTTTGTTGATTGGAAAATAAACAAATGATAAGAGGTGCCCTAAAGGAGGGGGCCTAAAGGCGAATAGGCACATTAATACAATGGAGCAATACTGTTTGATTATAGAAGAAATTAAGGCTCTTTGGGGAACAACATACTTAGAAATTACTTACAAGATTGTTTGATATTATAGCAGAGGATAGAGAAGAAGATCAGATTTTACTGAATTAAACATACTGGTTTGAATATAGATTTGAGTTCTAAAAAATGCTGATTACAAAAGTGATATGAAAAAGAATGCTGTGGAACTGAAAATGGATTTAAAAATGCCAGAGTGGAAGAATGATATGGAAAACAATGCCAAAATGGATTTACAAATGAAACCTGTTTATATCTTGGTAATTAAGAAAGACATATAAATAATGAATCAGAAGAGTGACTTGGAAAGCCTTCTTATATTGGATTTGCAAAAGGAATGTGTGAAACCAAGGAAACTCTTTCCAGCAGGAGATAAAAAGAAACTTCTAAAGCTGTTCTGGAAAAGAGAAAAAGAGAAAATGATAAGGAATCAACTTGTGGAACACTATTCCATGGGACTAAAGATCAAGCTTCTTAAAAACAAAAAGGCTTATAAAGTGAATCTGTTTGATCAGAGTTAAAATATATGTGCTGTGGTTTCTGGTAGCTATTAATGGGATTTCTTTTTGACCAGGACTGAATAATGAGGCTTTAAAAATTTATTTATAAGTGGAGAGAGGTTTCCTTTGCTTTACTTTTTACAGAATGTGATAAATTTGGATTATACCACTGATTTTTTTTATTAAGATTAAAACATATATGTTAATATTTTTGGTAGCTATTAATAGATTTTTGCTGATTAGGACTGAATGATGTGCTTTTGTAATTTGATGATGGATAAGGGGTAAGATATGGAAAAAAGAATTTTTTTAAAAAATTGAAATACTAGCGAAGGAGGTAATTATGCAAATTATTTATATTTGTCTGTTGGCATGGCCTGAGTCATCTTTGATATATTTCCTTTTCTTTTTTCTCTTTCACCTTTTTCAGTTTTTCTTTAGTTTGTATTCAATTTTTATTTCTATATTTGCAAACTTTTAGGAAAATTATTATAAAAAAAGAAAAGCAGCAGATAGGAAAAGAAATAGTCAGTCAGTCATCCTCCAAATCAGAAACATTGTATTAACTCTGGCACAGAAGTAAGTTTTGGGGACATCAAAATACGCTCAAATACGCTCAATGTCAATGCTGCTAACATCGGATGTTCTTGCTTGACAATATATGAAGATGCAGACATTGCATCGCCTGCAAAGGACTCCCATCTGCCCAATGACGGACCAAATTGTTCCTGAAACATATCTACCGGCTGCATGGCGCCCCTACGCAAATAATTTCGGACGGGGGTGCAGTTCACAGCGAAGTTTTGGAGGAGTTTTCTTAAATTAATTGGATCATCTCAAGGCTTATCATCTGCTTTTCATCCAGCTACCAATGGGGCTGCAGAATCCGCTAACAAAATGGTGGAGCAATATCTCAGATGCTATGTCTCCTACCAACAGACAAACTGGACTGACCTGCCTTTTGCCAAAGTGGCTTACAATAATTCTGTGCACAGCAGCACCGGTTATACACCTTTCAGAGTGGCCACAGGAAAAGAGTTCAGCCCAATACCTGAATACCCTCAGGTGCCCTCCGCTTCCCAGACACTTGACCAATGGGTGTGGGGGTGGGAAGAAGTTTGGAGAAACACGAAAACTGCTTTTAAAAAGGCTTTTGAAACCTATAAAAAGCAGGCTGATAAAAAGAGGGCTCCCCAAAGAACATTCCAAGTTGGGGAAAAGGTTTATCTGTCAACTAAATATTTACGCCTCAAATTGCCCAGCAAGAAATTGGGACCAAAATTCTTGGGACCTTTCCCCATCGTAAGGATCATCAACCCCGTCACAGTAGAATTGAAACGCCCTAGGCTTTTAGGGAGGATTCACCCTGTCTTCCATTGCAGCTTGTTAAAACCTTGTTGAGGCTCCACCTTAAGACCTCCCCCTAAGGAGGCACCCGGGCCCCTTGTAGTTGCGGGACAGACCCACTATAGGGACAGACCCACTATGAAGTGAAACGTATTCTTGACTCTAGAATTTTTAAAGGGAAATTGCAGTACCCAGTACAATGGAAGGCATACCCGTTGTCTGAAGCCACCTGGATGAAATCCAGTGAGGTGAAAGCTGTCAGACTCGTCAAAAGGTTTCATGCGAAACACCCCAACAAACCAAGGGATAATCCCTGGACATATGCTTTTGTTCACATACAGGACCTATCCTTTTTTTAAGGGGGGCCGGATGTCAACGCTGCTAATATTGGATATTATTGCTTTGACAAGATATGCAGAACTGTCTGGTATTTTTAGAGTTAATTCAGATGATGGTGGGGGGGGAGAAAGATAAGGACTACGGAGGAAGGGAACTAAAGTGAATCTTTGCCCTCCAGGTTGATTGGAAAATGTGAATGATGACTGCAGAAAGGGGAGGGGAATAGCCTGGAATGTTATGTGCAAAGGAAGGGAAATTCAGATCTTGGCATCCATCCATGTAGTGCCAGACACTCTGTTACACTGTAATAAAGGCTTTCTAGGATAAACAATGCCTGGAAGTTCTTTGAAGTCTTTCATTAGTTGGATCCTTGACAACATGCTAAGATCATGGAGATCTAATCCTGATGACCCCGGGGTAAAGAAAATAAAAAAAGAGCTCCTCACCGATCAATGGTTCAAAGATAATCAAACCTCCCTAACATGCAGGGATGGCTTGGCTTACAAAGGGGGGAAACTATATTTGCCTGAAGCTCTCCGTCTTAATGCTCTCAAACACAGCCATGATGTAAAACAGGCTGGACACTTTGGATATTTAAAAACTCTACACCTCACCCGCCGTCAATTTTGGTGACCTGGGCTGAAACGGGATGTGGAAAACTATGTAAAGAGTTGTACCGTATGTGCCACAATGAAAAGAATCCCAGGGAAAACCCCCGGGTTACTGCAGCCGGTGGCAGACCCTTCTCAACCCTGGGAAGAAATAGCTATGGACTTTATAGTAGACCTACCTGAAAGTAGAGGAAATACTGTCATCTGGACTGTGATAGACCTGTTCTCGAAGCAGGCTCATTTCATCACCTAAACTTCTTAGAGGTGTAGGCGCAGGGTTGCAGGACCCCACTTTTGTTCTTTTGTAGTAATACAGCTACAACTGCCACTCAAAACCTAATGACTGGCAGATGGCTACTTGGGAGCAAGACTTCTCCGCTGTAGCTCACCTGAATGGAATTCCCTCCACAAATATGTTCTGTCCCATACGCCACCTGGTCAACAATGGTAAAGAGTCTGTTTGTTCCCTTAGGTCAGGGGTAGGCAATCTTGGCTCTTTTATGACTCGTGGACTTCAACTCCCAGAATTCCTGAACCAGCAAGTTGAAGTCCACGAGTCATAAAAGAGCCAAAGTTGCCTACCCCTGCCTTAGGTCTTCTTTATTTTCCATTTTGGGATCATCTAACTAGTTTTTTGGATGGGGATGGAACTCCTGGATTTTAGGCCGGATCCACATATGTTGTTAAGCCAAACTATAATTTCTCTGAACCCAACAACTGCTCTTATTTTTATAACTGCATGAATCCAATCAACAAACAATACTTTAAGAAAGCATTTCCAGTGAGATGTGTGAATGCAGCCTGGCTCTCTACCACTTTTAGCTGATACATTATTTTGAGTTTATGATTTTTCTACATTATGTACTAATTTTAGATGTATTGTTATCATATATTACAGAGAGAGCATTTACGAGATAGCAAGGGTGGGCAATTAATTTTAAAACCAGACCAGCACCAGTTTTCTTCTGCGCATGGGGGGAGAGGGGACATCAGTGCTGCACTGAAGAAAAAAAGGGTGGACTATAAAGATTTGAACTTCTTTTCTCCATCCCAGCACTGGAGTTCTTCTCCCCTCCATGCACAGAAAAGTCCATCCCAAAATCCATGGAGCATTTACAGCCACCGTCCCAGAATCATGAGGGAATTCTCTCGTTTCTGGAGGCCAGTTGCAAATGCTCTGTGCCAAAATCTGGTTTTTCAGCCAGCCCCTAGGAACCAGAGGGGGAAGCCGGCAGGAAATATTGCAGATGGAGATCATATGATCACAGGGCACTTGGCAACATCCAGATTGTAATCACATGGCCGTGGGGACACTGCAATGCCATAACTTTGGCCACTGTCATTTTGAATGGTCACTAAATGAAGATTACCTGTATTCAAATATAAAAAAGAAATGGTATCCAAACAAACAATAACTTCCTGGAACTGAACGGAAAAATTCTCTTCCTAGACACTTCTTTTTCCAATTTGTCATTCAATATGCTTGTTCTACATAGATTCAGTATCACAGTGATGTACATAGCATACACTTTGTCTGGCAGTTCAGTCATCAGGAATGTTAAAAAGAAAAAAAACTATACTGTTTTATACATTTAGAATCTGCCTACTGTTTGCATTTTAATATTCTTATTCTTGAGCAAGTAGAATAGACGTTGCAGCAACAGCCTGTAAATTTCCCTTATACGGTATTATTTTCCATTCCACAGATGTTCACAATACGTTGAAGTATATGCAGATATTGAACATTACTAGTAACTCAAGGTTCTGTATCTTATTTACCAGAGAACTGAAGTAAGCGTCTGCAAGCTGCATTTTTTTTTTACTTTTTACATATCTAATAATTCTTCCTCCTTATCCAGCTACATGGAAAATATTGCTGCAAAAATTTTGGAGTTTTTGGACAGTTAGGAAGGCTACAGGAGATGCAGGCAGGAAAAAAAGACTGCAGAAATACGGGGAAATATTTTAAAAAGTGCAAAATGCAGATAAAAAAATCAGTTTCGAACTCTCGGGAGTTCAAAATAAAAGTAGATGTTATATGTTCAAGGCTGAATATTACAAAGCAGAAATGAAACAGATATACAACTGTAGTTTAAAATCTGTTTTAAAATTTTCAAGAAAGTTTTGGCTGTTTAAGATCTAATCTACTGGTCCGATTTAAGAATGCTTAGGGTGGGGGGAGTGGAAGAAATATATATACATAACCTGTATAATTTTAATTAGTTTTTCAGTCTGATTGGAGGGAATATTATTTATTTGAAGGACTTATCGTGAAATAAATGTGTGCATCTGTAAGGCAGAGATAGAATTGAAGAGAAGGAACCTGAAATCCTGAATGGCAATAGACTGCTGTAGCTTTCTTTTCAGAACATTGTCTTATAGGTGAGCTCTGAGATAAGGACCTGCTGCAGCTGTATATTATTTCAGTTTCTATTCTTCAGTTAGAAAGAAAAAAGGAAAGCTCTGGAAGAGACACAACTGTAATTTTAGCCTAACAGCATTTTACAATGAGAAAAAAAATAAAATAAAATACCATGAAATCTGAATTATACTAGATCTATATAATGTATCACAAGATACAGGGTGCAGAAATCCTTATGTTGTAATGTTTTTAATCCATAATGAACCCTGAAAAAAATGCCATTTTAATCAAAAACATATTCCTAGGCATTTCCCAGAATTAAACAAAGCATTTCTTTTCAGTCCAATGAAGGAAAGACAATGCTTAGTTTTGCTTTAATTTGTCAAGGTTACACTCTATGCTGCATTAAAGTGTACTGAAAGAGTAAAGGAGCTTAATCAACACCTTCTTGTAATTGCTAGAGTTACTTTCTTTGGTTTACATAGCACAAATCCATGAAAAGAAAGACATTTGCTATTAACTTCAAAACATACTGGAATTTTAGAACCTATTGTTAAAGCTGCTTTGGGGTAAAAAAGGGGGGGAAGTTCAGAGACTTTTTACAATAGCAATTGATAATTTTAAATGATTTTCACTGTTTTTGGCCCAATAAAATACATTTGGTGTCCTTTAGATTTATTAAGACTTAAAATTTATTAGTTTTAAAATTTATTAAAATTATTTATTAGTCTACAAATTCCTAGCTGTGGCTTGGGTTTTTGTAAAATAAAATCCAACACAAAGAAAACACCAGACTGAGGAAAGTATTTATTTTGTGGGTTTGTATTGTGTCTTTGATTCAATATGGACTCCTTCCGTGGGAAGTTTTTCAAAACTGGTTTGCCCTTGCCTTCTTCCTAAGGCTGTCAGAAAATGACTGGCGGAACAAGAACTCAGTCTCCCAGTGTCAGTCCTATAGGTTAGACCAGGGGTAGGCAACCTTGGCTCTTTTATGACTCGTGGACTTCAACTCCCAGAATTCCTGAGCCAGCCATGCTGAGGGGAAAGGGAGAGGTTTCCAAGCTGAGCCATGTTGGCTCAAGAATTCTGGGAGTTGAAGTCCACGAGTCATAAAAGAGCCAAGGTTGCCTACCCCTGGGTTAGACCATACCAAGAAATAGGCCCCATGCCAAACTAAAAAATCTTTTATTAGAATGGATATATTAACAAAATCTAAATACAGTATGCTTCCCCAACTCCCTCTTTTATCTTCCTGGGAATTGGGAGGGAGGAGGGCAAGTGCCTGAGATGTTTTCATATATTTCATTCTTATGGCCTTACGCTACATTTAACTGTTTGTTGCCTTGATTTTTCTTTAAGCCTGGTGCCTTAACCACTACAACAAAGTGGCTCTTGGGATTACATTTATTAATAGAAATTTAAGATTACTATAACCAAATTTTATATTTTGCTTGCTACTTTATAAAAGAGGAAGATGGGGGAGAGGATATGAATATGATTAATAAATGAGTAAAAGCAGCTTAGAGATCAACAATGGTTCTTTAAACTTTTACATTTAATAATCAACAGTTGAATGCTATTACACAATTTATTCAATCTTTTCTTCATTGTGAAAGCAAATTCTGAGGTTATTTATTGCTTGTCTATAGAAATAGATAAAGCAAATAAAAGTATCTTTTGAAGCAAGTTGGATTCCTGATGATTACATAGACATATCCATCTCTCTCTCTCTTTTTTTTTTTTTTTTTTTTTTTTTTTTTTTTTTTTTTTTTTTTTTTTTTTTTTTTTTTTTTTTTTTTTTTTTTTTTTTTTTTTTTTTTTTTTTTTTTTTGCATTACAGAAGTATCTGCTTCTAGAATTTCTAGGTTTTTTTTTAATTCCCCAATACTTAAAGCCCAGACTTCCTGTTAAAATACCAATAAGATTTAATTATGCTTAGGGCTTGTTTGTTTGTTTTAAATCAGCCAATGTTGACCAGGTACTATTACTACAGTGACAATAAGGAAAGCCAAATTCTTTCCATAGTATCAGCCAATTGCATCACTTGTACCTTTTTTATTTGATTAATAGGGTTAGAGCAGGAGTAGGCAACCTTGGCTCTTTTATGACTCCTGGACTTCAGCTCCCAGAATTCCTGAGCCAGCTGGGTTAGAGTAACTGGAAGGAAGAACAATAAATATGTATTATTATTATTATTATTATTATTATTATTATTATTATTATTATTATTATTA
>NW_015387329.1:111512-167412 GCF_001527695.2 Protobothrops mucrosquamatus
GTGTGGCCTTACCAAGGCATTGTAAAGTGGTATTAACACTTCACGTGATCTTGATTCTATCCCTCTGTTAATGCAGCCTAGCACTGTGTTGGCCTTTTTGGCAGCTGCAGCACACTGCTGGTTCATATTTAGGTGATTGTCCACTAGGACTCCGAGGTCCCTCTCACAGTTACTACTATTGAGCAAGGTGCCACCTATGTATGTCAGAGTTTATGGTAGTATAGTGCCAAGAATTGATTACCTACTAATCAATCAAAGCATTATTCCATGTTGAACTCTTACCAGGCAGTATTTGTTTCCTTGGTACCAAGATATGCACAGCACTGACAAGTTAAGACCATTCTAATGACTTCATGTCACACTGCTGGGCATAGTTGTTGAGTTCTGGGATTTGTGTTTTTTTAAACATTCAAGTGTACCCATACACTTACTCCACTGTGTGTGCTCTAAAATACAAGTCTTATATTTCTCTGAACATCCTTGATACCAGTGTCCCAGACAGGAACAGGCCTCTGGATATGGCTTCAGACAGTATCTCTGCTTCTCATCTTCAAATTAATTTACCAGGCTTTAAAAAGTAATGTTTAAAATATTTAACCCCATTTAAATTCAGCATCTTCTTTCTCAGTTAACATTTAAATTACTAATGTGCTCCTTCCAGATAGTGGAATACAAAAGAAAATGTGAAATATGATCACTACGGCCCATCTAACAATTGACACAGAAGTTAATACTCCTAAGGAATTACTGAGGTAACTAAAAATAGATTGTTGAGAAAACAGACAATGCTTTATGTAGGCTGGAATCTGACCTTCACAAACCTAAATAAATTGTCATCAAGAGACCATCCCAGTCACTTGTGCTGACTGACTCCATTCCTACCACTTTTAGCATTTCAAACAGAAAGCATCTTGATCTGCAAAATTCCCCTAGTTACTAACCATTAGTTCAATTTAGTTGCATATTTGGAAATGTTCTGCTTGCTAAAAACAGGTATTGTCACTTTCAATTTTCACATGCAGAAGCAGGTACCCTTTATATGAACTGGTTTTATATACTTTCTGTGTTGTAATTATTATGTTAATATCCTTATTCAGAATTGTTGCATTTGTACATCTGATTACATCTTTACTTAAAAAAAAACATGGGTTGTAAAATTAACTGAACTTGAAGATCCAATGTGGGCACAGGCAACCTTCAAATCTGGGTGTAACATTATTTTTTTGCTTGTATTATAATAGGTACTCCTTTTGTAATCAGCTTGCAATACCAGTAGTTATGGGCTTATAAAATAATTCATATAAAAACAAAACAAAGTACTAGACTTCAAATTCCAGGTGTTCACCATGTGATAAATTCAACCGTGATTCGCTTCCATATAAAGAATTATCCTAGCTGATTATTAGGACACAACGGAGTTATTCAAATGTATTAGATGCCATTTTGATATTTCTGACACTGCCAAAAGTTTATTAGCTAATACATATAAGCATTAATTTGCTATTCTTATGCAATGCACTAATGTTGCACAAAGTTTGGCTGACTGCACAAAGATAAAGAAGAATTCTACTGTGCTGATAGAATTACTTAAAGCTCTCTTGTGAAAATATTTATGTAACGAATGGACTAAAAAAGTTTAAATGGTTTAGAATAAAGGTTTACTTTGCAATGCTGAACATTACATGCTCAAATGTAGCATGAGTTGCAATCATATCACAAATGGTAAAAAAAACCTAATTTCTTAGCACAAAAACAAAACCCCAGGTGAATAGATATGACAGATATCCTTGGCTAAATTCATACATGACACTAAACCATAATGTTTTATTTCACTGTTATTAGGCATGAAGTTACTGATTCAGTTTTGCATTCTATATTATATAACTCAGGCTGCTGCTTTCAATGTGTAGAAGAGCAAACAGCTCACTTTCTTGCAACCCCTTCCTCGCCAATCTCTCTTTTCTACAAGGGGGCGAAGAAAATCACAGATCAGGCACAGGGGCATGCATAGTGACAATGGCAATCACGTGACTGAGGGTGTGCTTTGAAGGTCATAAATAGTCGAAAAATGGCCTAAAGTTATTTTTTTTAGCACTGTTGTAATTTTGAATGGTTACTGAATGAGTGGTCGATAAGTGAGGACTATTTGTAAGTAAGATCTATCTGTAAAAGGAGAAGGCAAAGCAGACCTATTATATAACCGTCCACAGTCGAGTCATTAAATTATCATGTTCATAATATGACAAAATAGAATGCCAGTGCAAAATCCACCTCAGGTCTAGGAAATACAGATAATTTATCCTAAGGCAGCTTCAACTACGTATCTGGCTGTAGTTCTAATACTACAGGGTATTTAATAGTGCATGTTTTTAAAGTGCTACTAGTCGAAAAGTTAGTTTTTTGTTTCTCAATCATTTTATCCGTTAAATAAAAAGGCCAAATAATTGGTGATAAAACTTTAGATGGTTACAGTTGAAAGATGATATCTGAAGCACAATGAACAAAGCTTAAAGAGTCATTTTGTTTTATGTCTTTGACAAGGCATCAGACATTTCTATAAAATGAAGCACTACCATGCTTAAGCCCTGCAGTAAAGCTATTTTAAAGGTTTTGACAGACTTTTTATTCATGTCTGCACATGCCCAGAAGACATTTCCATTGAAGTGAAGTCCCTGGGTAAAGAAACACAGTCCATCTGAGATTTCTGGCAGAATCCTAGTATGTATGGAAAAAAAGTCCCTTTAAAAAAAATATAGGGTAGGAAAAAACTCATTTTGGAAAGTATTTTTTTTTACTTCAAAAACCAATAAAAATAATTTTAGAAACAAACAAAACTTCTGAACAATTAAAAAAAGCAAAAACTATAATGCAAAAAGCAGCCTTCTAGTTTCTACCCTTCTAGCACGTAGGTCAACATGGAAGCAGTCCAGTATCAATGGCATCACATCCACATGGAGAGTAGTAAGCAGTGGGGTACCACAAGGCTCCGTCTTAGGCCCAGTACTCAGTACCCCCAGAGATCAGGGTGATCCCTGATCTCCCTTCCTTCCGCCGCGCCCTTAAGACATGGCTATTCCAGCTTGCAGGACTGGCCTAGGGGAAAGTTTTTAATGGGGGTTTTAAAGTAATTTTAAATAAATTAGACCAATTATTAATATTTGTTTTTAATTATGTTTTAATCTGTAGTTTTGGGATTTGCATTTTTATCTGGTTGTTAGCCGCCCTGAGTCCGCAAGGAGAAGGGCGGGATATAAATATAAACAATAAATAATAAATAAATAAATTAATGACTTAGATGAGGGAATAGAAGAGGAACTCATCAAATTTGCAGATGACACTAAACTGGCAGGAATAGCCAACACCCCAGAAGATAAGCTCAGGATCCAAAAAGATCTTGACAAACTCGAACAATGGGCCCTATCCAACAAAATGAGTTTTAATGTGGAGAAAAGCAAAGTTTTACATTTAGGCAGGAAAAATCAAAGGTTTAAGTACAGATTAGGCGAGACCTGGCTCAAAAAGAGCAACTGTGAGGTGGATCTTGGAGTCCTAGTGGATGATCACTTGACCATGAGCCTGCAGTGTGCCGCAGCAGCCAAAAAAGCTAATACAATCCTGGGTTGTATAAATAGAGGCATAGAATCAAGATTGCGTGAAGTATTAGTACCGCTTTATAAAACTCTAGTAAGACCACACCTGGAATATTGCAACCAATTTTGGTCACCATACTACAAAAAAGATGTTCAGACCTTGGAAAAAGTTCAGAGAAGAGCAACTAAAATGATCAAAGGCCTGGAGACTAAAACATATGAAGAACGGCTGCATGACTTGGGTTTGGCTAGTCTAAAGAAAAGAAGAAACAGGAGTGACATGATAGCAGTATTCCGGTATTTGAGGGGCTGCCACAAAGAAGAGGGCATCAAACTATTCTCCAAAGCACCAGAGGGCAGGACAAGAAACAATGGTTGGAAACTGACCAAAGAGAGAAGCAACCTGGAATTAAGGAGAAACTTCCTAACAGGGAGGTCAATTAACCAGTGGAACAGCTTGCCTTCAGAAATCATGGGTGCTCCAACACTGGAGATTTTTAAGAAGAGACTAGACAGTCACTTGTCTGGGATGGTATAGGTTCTCCTGCTTGAGCAGGGGGCTGGACTAGAAGGCCTCCAAGGTCCCTTCCAATTCTATTCTATTCTAAATCACAAATGAAATCCTGATAGCTGCCTCTTTCCTTTCCCTTGCAGTCCTATCCCAACTCTCCAGGACCCTGAAGCAATTTATAAGGTTTTGTAAAGCAATTACAACTCGTCAGATTAACAGTGAAATACAAACACAAGAAATCATTCTATCTTGTTACAGGGAACATAAGTCAACCCTAAGGTTTAACAGAGACTGATCCTAACATTTACCAGTTTTTTTCTCCACCTATCCATGAGCGGGTAGAAAATTATACAGGTATAGAAATGGCTATTCCTATTCCTAAGCTCTTTCCTTCTTCCATGCACCCTTTCAAATCAGTGCAGTCAATTGATTTGTCTCCAAGAGAATAGGTGACAAAACCTAACAGATTTCATACACCCCAAAGGTGTTTACTGATTATTTTGGAGTAAGGAGAAAAAGACAAGGACCAGTATAGCGAAGAGCAACTTAGACTACAGGTAGTCCTTAACTTACAACTGTTCTTTTAGTGACCATTCAAAGTTACAACACACTGAAAAAAGTGACATGACTATTTTTCACACTTCTGACTACTGCAGCATCCCCATGGTCACATGATCAAAATCTAGATGCTTGGCAAGTGATTTATGATGGTTGTAGTGTCCTGGGGTTACGTGATAAGCTTCTGACAAGCAAAGTCAATAGGGAAACCAAATTCACTTAACCACCACTTAACAATTGTGGCAAGAAAAGTCGTAAAATGGGGGCAAGACTCACTTAACAAAGGTTTCGCTTGGCAACATCAATGTTGGGCTCAATTGTGGTTGTAACTCGAGGACTACCTGTACTGCATTCCTGAAATAAAGTCCCCCCCCCAATTTGGGGGACCCTAACCCAAAGAAATCAGGCAGATGCGTGCCTTGGTGAGATCCAAGTGGGAAAAGGCAATTAAGATCATGGTCCTTGCCTTCTTTCAAGTAAGGGGCTTCCGTCTGGAAAGGCGCCGAAGAATGAAAATAAAATAAAAATCAGGAAGACAAACGGCGTTTGAGCCCTCCCCTCCGTAACTTCCAGCGATCAGGCACCGAGAAGGGATCCGAGGGCAAAAACCTCGCCTGAATCTCCTTGGAAAACCAGTTCCGAACGGCGCTGCCAACAACTTTGGTGAGGCCAAGCAGTAATTTCACTCTCCGGGATGACGCCGGCCTGTCTGCCCAAGCGGGCTTAGCATTCCCGGGCCTCCTCCTACTCCGGCGTCCCCTCCCGAGAACCAGGGCAAGCCGACCCTTCTACCCATCCCAACTGCTACCTCCCCGAGTGACACCGGGGCTGCCGGGCGCTTCCCCGACTTCTGCCGCGCCCTTTCTTTCCCCTACGCGCCTTTCGCTGCCTCTCCTTCCCTTTTCCCATCCGCAGCCCATCCGCGCCAGCAGCCCATCCGCGAAGCGCCGAGCTCGACTCACTCTTTCTCCGCCATCTTCGCCCTTTCCGGGCCAGTCTCCGCCTTCCGCGCCTCCTCTAACCCGGCAGCGGCTCGCTCGGATCCCTGACTCCAGGAGGAAGCCGCTTCCGCCGCGCCGCGGAGGCTGCAGGGAAGGGGAAGGAGCCGAGGGCGTAGAGTGGCAGGGGCGAGGAGGGTGCAGGAGGCCGGGCGTGGCCGAGGGTTTTGCACAGGCGGGTGGGTGAGCGCGTAGGCTTATTTTGCAGTTTCATTTAACAAAAAAACAAACAAAACACAGCTTTGTTTTTTTTTTTTCCCGTCCATAGAAACGAACTCTCTTTAAAAATGAGGCATAAAGAGGCGGAAGACAAGAAGAGGAGGCAAGAAAGTGTGGATTGTAGAACACGTATTGTCTAGTACTATAGTATTCTAAATATAATATTCCTGTACAACACTGTTTATTAAACTTAAAAATTATGGAGCTTTTGTTTGTATAGGTTATATTTATTGTTTTTAATTTTTTTGTGCCCTTGCGTCAGTGTAGACTGGTGGCACAAGTACCTGCAGTTTTATAGTTTCTTCTTCTTCTTCTTCTTCTTCTTCTTCTTCTTCTTCTTCTTCTTCTTCTTCTTCTTCTTCTTCTTCTTCTTCTTCTTCTTCTTCTTCCCCTCCTCCTTCCTTCCTTTCTTCCTTCTCTTTCTCCTCCTCCTCCTCCTTCCTTCTCCTAGCACATTGGGTATCAAGTGTTTTGGCATCATCCTAAAAGATATCAATAATCTTAAGATCTTCCTTAAGTGTTTGGTGCCAAGCTTTACAAAGCTGGCCTTGTATTCTCTTTTCTTCTAGGACAGTGATGGCGAACCTTTTAGAGACCAAGTGCCCAAACCGCAACCCAAAACCCAATTATTTATCGCAAAGTGCCAGGGCCGCATCAGCATTGTGGTGCCCTGGGGGGGGCAGGGGATGTGGCCCACTGGGTGGGAGTGACTGCGGTGGTGACGGCAGACTGAGTGGGCGTGGCCGGGGTGGACATGGCCACCTTGATATTGCTCATGGGAGGACGTCTGTGGGGGCTGGGCGGGATTGGGGGAGATCCAGGGGGTCTCTGGTGGGGCGGTGGGCAGGAGGCTCGTCCTGCAGGGTGAGGCAGGGGGTAGGGCGGGGGTGCCATTGCTGCGGGGCAAGGTGAGGCAGGGGCAGCTGCAGCCCCTGCACACAGAGGCCAGCGAGCGCATGGGGGTGTGCTCTACCACTTCTACTTGAGCTTGCTAGCCAGCTGCTTCACCTCCTTTGTGCTGGGTGGGGCTGCTACTCCGGGCGCCAGCGGTGGCCTAATGGACCTGCACGAGTTGGTGGCAGCAGCAGGTGTGCCCACAGACAGGGCTCTGAGCACCGTCTCTGGCATGCGTGCCATAGGTTCGCCATCACTGTTCTAGGAAGTATATTTGGATGCCAGTCTTTAGGCATATGTAAGATACGACCAACAAGCTGCATTCGATCTTCATTCACAGTTCTTGATAGGTGTTCTAAATCTGATCTTTGTAGTACTTCATTAGTGATGTGGTCACGATATAACACGCAAAGAATTCTTCTCAAGGAGTGTTGCTGGAAAACATTTAACCTTGCCTTCTTCCCAGACTGAAATAAGATGTCTGGCTCAAGCTTATTTAGCTGGCTTTATGCCTAGGACGGGACTACAACACATTCATGTGATTTCCAGGTTTCTAGCCTGGTGTCTTCACCACTATATCAACTGGCACTTTTGTTGATGTTTATCATTATTATTTTTTAGAAAATAATTGATGCATTTGCTGCTGCTACCACTAAGACCACGCTTTAGGAAACATTACTGAATTGTTTCAGTCATTTGACTTAGCCTCCTGTTTTTTTTTTCAAAATTTTTCAGGATTTGATAATAAAATGAAGGGAAACTCCTCCTATGGACTCTACTTTCAACTCTTGGAGGATGGGTAGTATAAAAAGGTCATCATTCTGACTTCATTTGTTTTTGAATAACTCCCACTGTCAAAAATGCTGATAAAAACCGGATCGCCAACATGATCGCCAACGTCCGATAACGGATATGGCACAAGAAAAAGAAGTAGTTGAGCCATTATTTATCAGAAGTTCACTTAACATTTTCAATAAAGGTACACAAAATTAGAGACCAACAGGGCAGCAGGGAAGACATTTTTATTGTAAAGCTGCTTGTTGCACCTATATCTATGCACATTTTGGTGCTTTAGCTTCAGTTTAATTTAATGTATATTTATGTATGCACATAAACATAAATTTAAATACTGAATAAAGCCTTTGATTATATAAATTTTATGGAAGTACCTAAATGGGATGATTTTCCCAAAACACTTGATTCAATTAACAAAGTCAATGCATAACAGCCAAGAAGGCAGACGATTTAAGCCAGCATAAGTATAGGACAGAAACGTCTTAGAAATACCAGACAGATATTCTTTAGCCAAATTAGTGCTTTGTTATTAGCAAACTTAGGATCAAGATTACTAAAAGAATGCCTTTTCTCATATCAATTTGCTTGACACTATCAGAAGCTTTTCTAGTGTGCCACATGTTGCAGATATTAAAACAAAAATTGCTATTACAATTGCTACTACTGATAAATAAGATGCATAAGGCAATATCAGGGATTTTTTTTTCCGTTAAGCAATTTCATATTTTGGCTCTTAAGTGTTATAGAAACCAAACTGCTTAATCTAATTAATTGTTTTCAGTAGCTAAATACTTTGGATATTTATTTTGTGCATTTGTCAATACTGATACTGAAACTTCCCCATTAGTATTGCTCAATGTTTATCCTAAACATTAGGATAAATAATTTATTTCATGATTGCAAAATGCAAAGCAGAAAAACACTTCTAAGCAAGAAGATACTAGCCCAGCGTCTTACTTGTTTAGTTATAGATCTACAAAATTGTACAAACTCTTAAGCCAGAAAAGGAGACTCCAAAACACTTTACAAAATTATATTGATTTTGCAGTTAAATCCAGAGAAAATTAAAAGTCCTCAACTAAACAAAGCAAGAAACAATTAAAATATAACAAAATTGGAATTGGAGAATGTGAAGAAGTGAAGAAGTCAGTCTCACCAGGAGAGAAGATATCAGAATGAACTTGTTAATGAACATGATCCAAGCATATACAAATCTTAAAATAACTTTTCTGGTTTTTTGAATACATTCGGATCAATGACAAATGTGTTAATATAGACCTAATGTATCTTTTGGAATTTCTTTATTAATTTAAAACAAAATTTTGCTTATGGAAAAATAGCAGTGATTAACTGTGAACCCAGATGTAGTGCCCTAAGGCCCACTAAACTAATTCTCATGTGTTCAGATTCTCCTTGTCTGTTGTCATTGTGACCTGACTATTAAGCTTTCTGCTTGTTAACACATTTTATGCAGATAAAGATAAAAATTAGCAGCAGTTCTGTATTATTTAAATGATAAAATTATTCCATTTGATTATTTCGTTGCTTTGGTGCCAACAGAAGAACAAAACTTCTGCACTTCGTTGGATGTGAATAACAGAGATAATATAATTCAAAGGCTTAGTAGATACCTTGAAGCAAACGTGATTCTAGACTATTTAAAGCCAGTGTCAGCAATTTGAATGGACTAAATTACTTTGCAATAGTAACTTGCACATTCTTCACTACTTACTTGGAGTACTGTAATGTGCTCTACCTGGGGCTGCCTTTGAGAACCACTTGGAAAGTGCAATTAATGTATAATGCAGTGACCTGATTATTAGTTGGCAGTCAGTAACACTGGAACATATTTAACCTATAAACATCTAAACCTGTTCCATTTTTTCTAGCAGATTTGTCAATGTTCATATCCAGAAAAAGTATTGGTGGTTCCCCACTTTTGTGAAGTGAAGGGGGCTAAGGCCAGGAGGCATTGCTTCTCCATAATGACTCTGAAGTTATGGAACAGTCTTTGTTGACAAGCTAAAGCTAACCCAGTGTTGATTGCTTTCCAGGAGCTGGTGATGATGGAGCTGTTCTGGAGAATTATAGATCAGGGGTCCCCAACTCCCGGGCCATGGATCAGTACTGGGCCGCGGCATGCTAGCAACCAGCCCGCACTAACAAGGAAAGCCCCATCCGCGCTATGCAGGCAGCACACAAAACCACGCCCCCTTCGGTCCACGGAAAAACCTCTCTCCACGGAACCGGTCCCTTGTGCCAAAAGGTTGGGGACCTCTGCTATAGATGGTTCATTGAGTTGACACTATTTATCTTATGATTGGTCTTTGAAGGATAGCAGCTTATTTAACTGATTTTATTTAACTGATTTTTAATATTAACTTCAATTATCATTACATACCGTGGATGTTTTAATTTGTGTACTGTGGATGTTTGAATTATGTATCCTTGTTATCCTGGCTAACTGCCAAGAATCCTTGCAAATTACAGCAGTAACCCGATCTGATAAATAAAAATATATCTTTAAATGATTCTTTCCTCTGTGGTTTAGGAAAGTAAAATTATATAATACCATACTTTTTTTTCTGTATCCACAGTAACCAATAAAGAAAAGTAGAGTGATTAAATATTATATTGCACACTATTCCATTTAGTAAATATTAGAGTAATATTACCCATCCTGGTTTCCTCTCAATTTTTTAAGTTTCAACTTCCAGAAGTCTTAGCCAGTCTGGCCAGAAGAATACTAAAATTTACACTTGCAGTAAATTCTGGAAGTCCAGTACAGCTGGAGGACAGTAGAAGATGCTGCATTTCAAGGAGAAAAGGCACATAAGTAGCTGTAATTATGATGATCAGAACGGTTCCTTTCCTCATGTACCATTAACTTGTTGTTGTGAGAGAGCTTGTTTCTTTTATGATACTAGGGATTATGCTGATAGTAGCTTATTTACTGGTAAGTTCAATTATACTAGAGAAGCTAGGAAAAGTTCAGAATATTTCAAACAAATTCAAAAACTTCTAAATTCAAAAATAAATGGCAAGGATACAATGAAAACCATAAATACATAGGCAACATGCCACTGGTATGGTAAACTGGACATAGCTTAAAGTGAACAATTTAGATTGGAGCAGGGGTGTCAAACTGCTGGCCTGTGGGCCGGATGCATCATGGTGAAACCACGCCCACCCCATTACCAGCAATGGCAAAAAAGTCAGGATACGTCGCAACATGTCACATGACATTGCGAGTTTGACGCCCCTGGATTAGAGGATCTGGAAGCAAATAGTGCATCCATGAGATTGATTGACTATATATTTATTTATTGGTTTATTGAAGGTAAAGCAGACAGTTGAAAAAAAATGCAGATCAAATTATTACATCAAGGCAAGGGAAGAGAAAATGGTCATCAAATTTTGCAAAAAAAAAACAAAAAAAAAACACCCTTCCTGAAAGTAGCAGCAGAATTTTAAAAGATTATAAAAGTCAACTATTGGAAAACTAGAAAATAAACTAGAAGTAAACCACTGCATGGGAATGCAAAAAAGAAACTGAACATAAAGTAGACAAGACCAGGAATTTGGAATCATTGCCAGCTGGCACCATCAAGAAGGAAACAGAAAGATTAATTTTCTGCATTAAAAACAAATGTGATGAAATCAAGATTGAATATGTTATGAAACAACTGTAAGTGCAGATTGTGTAAAGAAAAAAAAGATGAATTGCATAATTAGTAGATACAGTAAAATTGCTCAGACCGACTATAGTTATTAGTTTAGTAGGCAGAATAACAAATAGGTAGACTTTTAAAGAACTAAATATTGTGCTGTATCAACTATGGAATATTTTGAAAAAACACTTTGTGAACACCTGTTATATCTTCATTCATTATTCATTACCTACATAAATTTCAAGGAATTTATTTATTTATCTGCACAATTTGGAAGCTTCTTGACTCCCGGCAATTCATAGTTTACAGCGACGGTGGTTTACAGGTAAAAAAGTAGGAAAAGTATAAAAAGCAGTAAAAAAAAATCATGAAAAATCAAGAACAAAGTTTTAAACCCCAAAAGCCCTTACTAAAGGGGTTCGTGCATCACCCTGCCCTGCCTGGGAAATAGCCGGGTATTTATAGCTTCCTGCATGTCATCCAGGTGAGAGCTCTCCTGATCTCTAGGGGGCATTGTTTCACAGGGCTTGTACCACAGAGAAGGCATGTTTTCTAGGTCTTGCAAGATGACACTGCTTCATCTATGGGAACTAAAGCCACTCACTCGACAGACAAAAGCAATTGGATTGACACAGTCTCACAAATAAACAGGCCCTGTTCCATAAAGGAGTTTACAACTGTTACAACTGTGGAGATGGTTACCAGCATCGAATTCCTGGGTGCAGTTAATGAGTAGGCTGGCTTGGTCGCTCAACAGCGAGACCCTGGTGAAGTGGGCACAGCAGCGCCTGCATTTTCTGTGTCACATGAGAAAAGTACATCTTCCTTCCCCTGTCCTGACCACTTTCTACAGGGGGACAATAGAGAGCATCCTGTCATACAGCATCATAATCTGGTTTGGAAGCATCACTGCTTCAGACAGGAAGGCGGTGCAGAGGGTGGTGCGGATGGCAGAAAAGATCATTGGCAGTTCCTTCCCTCCCATCCAGGACATAGCATATAAGCATTGCTTGAGCAGGGTCCACAAGATTGTCTGGGACACTACACACACTCTTCAAAACCTGTTTTCCTTGTTACCTTCTGGGAGGAGGCTTCATGGTATCCAAAGCAGAACATCCAGGTTCAGTCATAGTTTTGTTCCATACAGTATTAACCTTGTAAACTCTAAAGCTTCCTCTTTCTGCTATGTATTCAAGATAGACAGTGATTAATATTTATGTTATTTATATGTACAGGGTAGAGTTATACATATGTTGTATATAGTATGTTTACATGTGTGTTATGTATGTATACACTTTTGAGAGCAAGCAACTCAATTTCATTTTTAATGTGTGCCAAATGACAATAAAAGTTTGTCTGTCTGTCTATCTATCTATCTATCTATCTATCTATCTATCTATCTATCTATCTATCTATCTATCTATCTATCACCTTAAATTGCAACGAACTATTATGTACGTTGAAACTAAGAGAAGTAGAAGAGGAAGAAAAGAAGAAGAAGACCACATAAATCAAGGAGATTACAGGAATATCCTTGAAATAACTACAGCTTTTTATTAAAGAAAGATGATGATGGTGGACATTTCTTTATGCAGTCACCAGGAGCTGAGCTGGACTCCGAGGCTCCTATCTAATTATCTCCTTTAGGGATGAAGCAGCATTCCTTCTGCAAATATTGCTTTAAAAATGTCCATCAGATTTCCACTTCCAAAATTTAAATGTATCAGAGGCATGAAATTAAAATTTTACACCAAAAGCATCAATTAATTAAACCACAGAAAGGAGAAGTAGCTAAAAGGAAACACAACAGAAAACTTTTTGCACAAGTCCTTTTCACTGAGTGATCATTGCACCACAGCTTCCTAATAGACGGTGCCTTTTTGTTTTCTAAAGCCGAGTTCCTCTTTTATGGTCAGAAATAATTGACATCACTTGTCATCACGAAGTAGCCTTCCAGGGTCTACAGGGTTATATGTGTGTGTTAGTAAGAAATATTACTAGCATCACCTAGGATATTCTGTAAGAATGAAGTGCATATATTGTATGCCCAAAGCTTATTACCTTCAAGGACATTAAAGACACTCTTATCTAAAATTCCTACCAGGTTTCAACTTGGGAGCAATCACTGAAAAGGCACAAATTAATAAATGGAGATAAATGTAGGGTTATAGGCAAATGTCATGTCATAGATTTACCCACCAACAAGACACTGGCAAGGTTAAGGTCAGGGGTTAATGAAAGACATCCAAAGGTCATTTGGTGATTATAGGAGAGCATGGGTTTAATAGGGTATAGAAACGACAGCCGGTGACAGAAGATTTATACCAGAGGTGATGACATGACTACGGATACCACTGATAAAAAGAGCCCCAATATTGAACAGAACAGAATGATGAATGGCATGGGTGTCTCTTCACACTTCCCATTATAAGCTCTTTCACTCTTTGTGGCACTTAGCTGCATATATAAATTAAATTAATAATAATAATAATAATAATAATTTATTTACTGTGGCTGGAAGATGCAGGGCAATAGCCCAATATGTCTAATGTGCTGAAATGGAGACTTGCCATAAAAAAGAAAGAAAGGAAACAAGAGATAAGATTAGACCTCTGAATAATTGCACAGCTTTCCTGCAGAGATTATATTCACTAGCACTAGCATTATTTTTTCCCCTACTCCTAATGTTCAGTGCGAAGAGAGCCTGAGTAAATTAATTTTCTATAGCAGAAGGTCAAAGAAAAATAAACTGATAAGCATTGTGCCTGCCATAGAATATGACTTTACCGTATTCCCTCACCCTCATTTGTCAGATAGTGGCACTGAGATAATATAGTAAAAATATATAAACTTATTTTTTATTACTCGGTAATATGTGGGCTTTGTTTATCCTTTGGGATGTTAGAGAAGATGAAAAATCAGTGATCAATTTAGAATGTCCTATAAATACTAATGAAATATTTAAAGACCAGCCATGGGATTAGGGAAAAATGGAAACCTAAGACCGCATGAATAACACAATGGTGTCCCAAGAAACTCCTTTTCAAGTTGTTATGTATTTATCAAAGTGCTGGTGTGTCATTTGTAAATAAGACCTATCACCTTTCTAGGAATAGACTTACTACTAAGAATCGTCAATGCTGCAAATGCTCTGTGTTACAGAAATATTACTTCTTTCATTTATATTTAGAGAATTGGATTTCTAGCTTGCCAGATCAAGGCAGATATGTAAATACACTGTTTAACAAAGCAAATAAATAAAAATGCTAGGGGTTGGATTCAATCACAGTTAAAATGGAGAAATGTCTTTTCCTGCAAATGTATTGGACTACATCCAATCAAATCTTTATCACGGTCCTACACCAACCTAAATTGGTCTACATGTCTCAAAATTTCAAACCATCATGATCATTGGCTCTTCTGACTAGAAATTCCTGCAGCTGTAATCTACTTTATCTGGAGGACGTGGAATTAAGGAAGACTTGAGTAGGTTAAATTAAGGCCAGTTTATTAAGTCTCAAGTACAATATAATTTAAATTCTTACAAAGTGAGATATCTGAATCCAACAGCCTGGTTTATATAACAAGCCAAGATTAGATAAACCATGACTTAGCAAGTGGGAACACTCTGTGTGAAAATAGCAAAAGAGAAAGGGGAAAAAACTATAATGTCACCGATATTTTTCCTTTTTTATTGCACTGAGGACAAAACAGATTTTTTAAATTATTTCCAGTCATATTTCACTACAGAGATGTAATAAAGAAGGGAGTGATATCCCACAAAGTAAATACAAAACAAAGTGCAGAAAAGAGAATTCCCCTTCTGTGTACCATATGTGATCTGTTAGAGGATATGTTTAAATGCAAATATCAAATAAGTTTTTAATATATGTAAAATGATTTACCTTATTTAAAGGAGTGTATGTAATGCTTCATATGAACAATAGCATAGCAACCTATAGATTTAATTTTTAATATTTGTGGCAGATAGGAATATCATTAAGACACAAATATTCAGTTTATTTGTTAGATAGTTTAGTGCTTTGAATTTTATTGTAGATTTAATTTACTTTTTTTTCTATTAAGGACTGTATTCTGTAATCTATGGCAGGTAAGCCAAATAGTTGGTGGAGCCACCAGGTTTCAAAGTATGTGAGGTCATTTATTATCTTTGTGGTCTTTCCTCCCCTTTCTTTTTTTCTGTCCTTCATGAAGGAGATGATTTCAAATGGGATAAGTTACCTAACAGTATTGATTACCCATAGGGAACTTTGAAATTAGGGTAAGACTTGCATAGAGCCTTACCACTGTAAACAAACTACAGCACAGCCATTGTGTGAAGAAAACCTAGGACTGAATCATTTGAGAGATTGCTGGGCTTCAAACTGGAAAACCAAAAATCTAAAACCTGTTGTCCAAAGTAATAAAACATTGCCAACCAACTACTAATCTGGGAATTACCCGTGTTATGAAATATTCATTGACCACTGCTTCCCTCAGACAGAAAGGATGAAGTCCATTAAATAAAATTGAGATCTCAGGCAATAAACACTTTTTTTTATCCCTCAGTTGAGGCTCTTATTTGTGATCTTTGGCTTCTGATTCCTGACTTCCACCCAGGAGTTTAAGCTATGATAGCTGATTAATAGCAATAGCACTTAGATTTGTATACTGCTTCACAGTGCTTTACAGCCTTCTCTAAGCAGTTTACAGAGTCAGCATATTTGCCCCCAACAATCTGGGTCCTCATTTTACAGACCTCAGAAGGATGAAGGGCAGAGTCAACCTTCAGCCAGTCAGGATCAAACTGCTTGCAGTCGGCAGAATTAGCCTGCAACGCTGAGCCACTAAATGCTTAATTCTTAACCATATTAAAAGTTAACATTTTAACTTTTAGGTAATTAAACAGTTAAGTGTTGATATTGGTATATCAATACAGGTGAATTTTTTTCTGGAAAATTATATCACCAGGAAAATCATATTCAAATATCATATCACCAAGAATAATATTATCAGACTTTACTAAAAAAAATATGAAATTATTCTGTCTATATCTATATCACTGAATAAAATGTCATATTCTCCATATATATCATTGAATAATAAACTTCATATCTTTTTCCTGGTTTAAGAACTATGCATGTCTAAGCTACATGTGACAAAGATAAGGGTACCAATAGAAGAGAATAGGAGGGCAACTATATTCCTTGGCTCTTTTATGACTCGTGGACTTCAACTCCCAGAATTCCTGAGCCAGCACAGCTGGCTCAGGAATTCTGGGAGTTGAAGTCCACGAGTCATAAAAGAGCCAAGGTTGCCTACCTCTGGAATAGGAGAAGAAACTAGGGTAGTACCAGGTCAATTATATTGAGGCTTTTAAAGCTTATTTTATCAGATTCTGCTTAAATAAGTCTACTCTGGAATTTGCTGCATATCTATGCATTTGCTAAATAACATATGGAGCTGACCCAAGCTACTTTGCTGTCTGAAGCAAAGTACAAGATTATGTCATTTTAAGGACTGAAAAATAATGCCATGAGGTTTGTTGGAGATGAATTTGGTTATTCTGCTCCCATCGCACTTTTCAAGGACACAGACACCAGCATCAATTGAAATCTGCGGCCATTTGTCTTTTTCAAATCAAAACTCCTCCCAAAACGATATCTGGGGAAAAAAAAAAAAGTACTGAAATTTGCATACCAATGTCTTCTGGTTACTACATTTTAATGCTTACGTTAAGGAAACCTGCATTGAGAAAATGCACGTGTCAAAGAAAGTAAAATGGTCAGTTATATTTTAAGAAATGGTCATCAGACAAATTAAATCAACAGCAATATAAATAAAGGAGAGAAGGCTTATAAAGGTACCATTTGTTCCGAGAGGGTGATAACATTTTATGTAAATCCATTAAAAAGTCACTGTTGTTGTATTAATGTTATCTTGACTAAGTCAATGATTTTTATTAACCAGAGGAACAAGTAAGCAAGACTCTTAAGTAGATTATCCTAAAGATGGTATTCCACACAATAGTGTAGCAATAAGAACGGGAATATTCAGCTATTTATAGCAATATTTACTTCTCATAAAATGAGCATTGTCCTCACCACAATATTTTGGTTTCTCTTCTGCTCATATAAATCTGTTTTTGACTGAGTATAAGTAAGCTAATTTTTAAGACAGACCCAGGGACTAATAGAGTTCTTGAAATGCTTCCTGCTATCAACATCAACTTCCCAAGTAGCTTCTTCAGTCTTCCTAAGGTTGGACTTCAAGTGGTCCCTCCCAACTCCACAAATCTGCGACTCTTAATTATTTTTATATCAAACCATTTCTTTAAGGAGGTTATAGTATCATAAAATGAAAGGGCTTTCCATTTCATGTTTACAATAATGCTATGAAGTACATTTGGCCAAAGGAAAGTTGGCTATCCAAATACACTTAATGAAAGTCATGTCTCAATGTGTATCTGAAATGTGCAATTTGTGACACCAACCTCACATTATACCTGCTTTGTAGAGATTTCTTCGCTCCACTGTGATCCTTTGATTAGGCCTATTACTATATTGTTAGTCTGGAATATTTTCTCTCTTATTGGGCCAGTGAAACTCTTTCTGAATTCAGTCTTTCATTACACTGCACTGAACATGTCTTTTCAGACTACAAGTGAACTAATGTGCTTCAAAAAACCTCATGGAGGAAGTGTTGGATATATGAAGACAGGAATTGACATGTGATCAGTGCAACAAGACTATAAGTCAGTGACGGTGAACCTTTTAGAGATGAGTGGCCAAAAAATGTTCCGCCTCCACCTGCTCCGCCCCCACCCGCCCCTGCTCCACCCCCAGTCTGCCTGCAGGGCCACCCATCGCCTCCATGGCCCGCCGCAGCAGATTGCCCAAGTGGCCCTGCAGCGCCATGGTGGCCACCCCCTCCGCCCGTGCCCCGCAGCATCATCTGCGCGCGACGGGGCGCAAGGGCGGAATCTTGTCCCCACTGCCCGGCTGCCATGTCCTTGGCTACTCTGCTTCGTGCGGGCCACACCCAGGGGCAACTCTCCTCCGGGGGGCTGCTGATAAGGAGGGGGCCGCGGGGGAAGGCAGTGCTGGGATGACAGTGCGCGTGCCCACAGAGAGGGCTCTGAGTGCCGCATGCCATAGGTTCACCACCACTGCTATAAATGCAGCAAAGCATCTCAACATGGCATAGCAAAACCAGAATCTCAGCTTTGCTGGGAGTTGGGTATCATCTAAATTTAATGTTTTTAATTATTATAATCCTACATGAGCATTGCTTTTTTTTCTCCGAATTTCAGTATTTTTAACATATGATATATTGTTCCCATTTTCTCTCTGCAGTCACAAGATAAATCACCCTCTTCTACAGATTCACCATCGCTTATTAACATTTCCAGTATTTTAAGAATGAGAAAGGGGAACATCGAACAGAAGAGCTCAAGTTTAGCAATGCAGAAATTAATTTGTTAAGACTTTAATGGATTACAGTTGAATTATAAATTGCTTTAGAATTCTTTTTTTTTTTACTTCAAAATCTTGAAGAAGCTGTATGTCAATCATACCCAGCAGCTTCCCTTAACTTGGCATTCTCCAGATCTATTTAGGCTGCTCCACCTAAAATTCTCATTTAGCATGATATTTGAACCAGGCTGAAAAATGCGCTACAGATGATTAAATATTAAATCAATTTTCCTTCCTGTATAATGAATGGAAATTGACTCCTTCCTTTCTTTCTTTGGTAACTGAAAGTAGGTACCATTTTAGCAATTTGCAAACCACTCACAGACATCAGTGGTTCAGGGTCATAGCCATTTAGTTCCTCCTTTTTCCTTTGGGCAGCTGGTGTAGTGAAGAAGCAGCTGATCTCTCTCTCCTCCCCTCCCCCATTTTTTTTTAAGATTTAATTTTAATTGAATGCACTGCTAGGGATGCCTTAAATTGACTCTTTTGGTTTAAATTTCCTATGGGAGTTTACCCCAAGATCTCTATCCTAGTGGTGATAACTTATTCTGGGCAGCACACCCAGTCTATGTTTATTGTATAGTTTTCAGCAGGATGTGTGTGTGTTTCATCAGTGTGTGCATCTATGAATCGTGCGGTTCTTGATGCCTTGGAAATTACTCAACTGTGAAGTGTTTCAGTGTCTGCCACTTTTCTCGTTAGTCTAGTAGGGGAGTGAGAGTGGGGGGTGGAGATGGAGAGACAGAAACAGGAAGAAATATACCTCTGACCCTGGCTTCAAATCCTCATTAAAATCTAGCAGAGCACAAAGCAAGTTTTCTCTTCTAAAGATGTTTGCATAAAAATGCCTGTTTATACCAGAGATGCCTTGAACATCTGTGGTTTTCTCAGTGCAAAAAGCATCCTGTGGGTTTTTTTGCATCCTAAAGTGATGTTGTTTGTTTGTATTTCTAATATCTACTTAATTTTGGCAAACAATGCAAGACAATATGCAGCCTTTTTCCAGAATGAAGCAGAATTAGATATTGGCAATAACAAGTTGTTATCCTACTGTTGGCTGGATAGGGTAGATATTAGTTCCATGGACGCTGCTCTTTGCCAGCTGATTAGAAAAATAACACCATTGTTGTTCTTATGAAAATGATTGCCCTTATCTATAAACATTTAGTCATTTGTGTATATAGAATTAACAAAATAATAGAATTGGAAGGGACCTTGGAGGTCTTCTAATCCAACCCTCAAACAGGAGATCCTATACCATGTCAGACAAATGGCTGTCCAATCGCTTCTTAAAAACCTCCAGTAATAAAGCACCCAGAACCTCTGAAAGCAAGCAGTTCCACTGATTGATTGTTCTAACTGTCAGGAAGTTTCTCTTTAGTTCTAGGTTGCTTCTCTCCTTGATTAGTTTCCATCCGTTGCTTCTTGTCCTGCCTTCAGGCGCTTTGGAGAATAGCTTGACTCCCTCTTCTTTGTGGCAGCCCCTGAGATATTGGAAGACTGCTATAATGACCTTGGTGCTTTCTGAGCTTGGTGGTTTTCTTGCAGATGTTTTATTATCAAACTAGGTAACATCATCAGTATCTGATGATTTTGCTATTCTTGAGTATTCTGGTACCATTTACTGGAGGCCATCAAAAACTGTTCAAACCACCACCACCCCAAACTAATTGAATTATTTCAGTCATATCAGCATTGGGCATACAGTATATATATATAGTCAGTGCTTACTTCATTTCATAGACAGAGTGAATATTAACTTTCCCTTCTCTTTAGTTGCAAGAAGATTCACAAATTCAATTGGCCTAGTAGTAGGAGGGAACAGAAAAGATTTCATCAGGAATTTCACCACAGTTGTGATATCTATCATCCTGAAATATGCTTACTTAAAGCCTGATATAGAATATATTGTATAAGGGGAAAAAAACCAAATCCAGCAAGTAGAGAATTATTTCTCTGTTTAGCTTTTAAAGTGAAATAGGGGAAGGGGCAAGCAGTATATAGGGAACCAGGAGCTTCCAAAACATGATTGGATTCCTTGGGCTCTTTTGAGGTGATGATGTTGTTGTTTTAAGGTAGGAATAAGAGTGGTTCACCTGCCAGAGACTTCCCATTCTCATTCTCACCCTTGAAATCTCTTCTCTCCCCCAAAAGGTCTCTCAAATGTGCCAAAAATATTTAGCCATGCCCATTCAACTCACATCACCCCATTACCAGATGGCCTTTTGCACTTGGTAGAACATATGAAATCTAAGTTATGGCTTCCCCACTCTGAACAGATTGACTGTCCTTGTCCTAAATCCTTGGTCTGGGCTTAGATGGCAAGAACTTAGCCACAAGTTTGTAACCTTTGGCTTATGACTGAAATAAAACAAGTCACTATTGTTTGTAAACGAAATGGCTCAATGTGGACCCAGCTATTGACTGCTAATAATTGTTTCCTTTCTGGTCTGACTATTAATTGGAGCCTCTAGCTCTCCCAGTTCCTGCCAGATCAGATTTCAAATTGAATCTGCACTAATCCTTAGATTTCTACACACTGAACATATCTTATTGGCGTACCTGATTTTATTCACCTTTTCTTTTACGCAACTCCTTCCTCTGCCTTATGCCAGACGCCATAAGTTGCCAAGAAGATATAGATCTTTTAGCATGTGATTTGGAAAACTCTTTGGCAATGAGTGTATAATAGATCTGCATGTGATAATCCAGGAACTTGTTTTCAGAAGAATCATAAGTATTTGTAATAACTCTCGAGGTATATCATGGCCTGCCAAGGGAGATCTATTCCTGATGGACTTGTTGCTAGAGCAAGATTCTTGAACTGGAACATTCAAAAAGGAATGATTGGATCTGTCTTGGTTTCATTTGGAGCATTGTTCAATTTTTCAGGAAGACTAGTAATCAGTACTAAAAAGCTAAAAATGTCAGCATTTTCTTTTCTTTTAGACACTAGCAGGTTGTTGCATACTCCAGTTTGAAGGCTGTCTTGAGACCTCTGATGTGCATAAGGATTCCACTGGCCGAACATGCTTCTGCAGATCATTCTTTGATCCTATATGTCCTTCATAAGTATGGTCCACATTCATTCCCCTGCACGGTAGGCAGGTAGCATACTGAGAAAGACATGTGCCCCAGACCTGAGAGAAATTCTGCCTGTCATAGTCCTGAGCTGCAGGCACACCAATGCAAAGCTTTTCAGAAGAATAGATTGTTGCAGAATGACTAAACAGTACTGTAGACATGGCATGTAAAGAATATTAAGTCGCCATAAGAGCAATTCCCACACATACTGATTTTCAGTGTGGCTTATAGGTGCATACACATGCTTATGTGGTTTTCTTTTTTTAACGTATTTCCTTTTGGGATCTCCTATGGTTCCTAATTCTTATTCATGAGAAGGAGGAGGGAGGAGGACTAATAGACATTGCACAGCTCGAGCACTGAATCTTCCCGAGTATGTGCAGGGCAATTTTTAGTTGCCACATCTGACTGGAAGTGTTTATGATCCATTTTTGTTCTGCCACATCAACATTCCCCCCATTAGCATTTGTGTAGAGCAGTGGAGATAGAATGTGGCTGATTAGGTTCAGAGCAGCTGTGTTTCCCCTGGAGAGGAGAGGATGATAAATCTTATGGCTCTCTCTGTTATTTAAAGTTGATATTAGGTTCAAAATTAAATGGGAGAATCAAATACTTGACTTGCTCGGCGTATGCGCTAGCTAATCCTTTCTACATACAATTCTTCTAATTATCTGCATTTACAAATTCAAAGGCAATTAGCCCTGAAATTGCTAGAAGTATGGAGAAAGAAATGTGGCTTCCACCCCCCCTCTAGAAATGGAGGAAGTCTGTTTCTTCCTTAGCTTAACTGGAATTTAATCAACGATGGTGAATGCTAAATAAATGTGCCTGAATAGATCTTTATTTATCTGGGTGCTCTGGTGACAAAATGTATATTTGTTATTTCTTTTAAAGAGCTATGGATCTATATAACATAAGATGTTTTTCAGGGATCTTGCTAAAGAATGGTACTCAAGAACCCCAGCCTTTTCAGTGGCAGTTTGTAGATTGATTTTTGTGGGTATAAAAATGTGTTCTCTGAGTTTTGAGAGATCTTCTGTATATTGTTTCATGATCATGATGACTTGAAAAATACCTTTTTTTAGCAATGATTTATATTTCAGAGGCAAATACCACTGATTTGGCATTATGGCTTTCTATTTAAAGAAAACCAGGGCTTTTTTTCTCATAGAACAGCCAGAATGGAGTTCTGGCACCTTTTTTGGATGGAACCTTGTCGGGTAGGCAAGGTGGGTTGTATGACGTGTGTGAGTTCCGGCACCTTTTTTTTTTTTTAAAGAAAAAAAGCACTGAAGAAAACTATATATATATATATGTGTGTAACTGGACTCTACACCTTGTTTTAAAGGCAGAGAAGGAGGTGGGTGATGGACAGTTTAGGGGCAGTTGACCAAAATTAATTCTAGGTAACAGACAATATATGGTAGCCACGAATGGATGAACTGTGTTTGATTGAACATAGCTGTGCCACGGGCCAGATTGAGTAGAACAAGACTAGTTTACTGCATATTGATTTATAATATTTATATTTTGTTTTCTCCTAAGATAGGGGAAATTAAAGAGCATTATAACAAATGTGGTGGCAGCACAATGATGTCACTGGAAAGTATAAGGCCATTGTTTTAGGGGCTTCTTAAAAACTTTTCTACTTAAGCCTATCCAGGACTCAGTAAAGCCACTTGACTTTTTTTTTTAATTTTGTTTTGCTTTTGGATGGCTTCCCATTGATACTTGGCAGAATATTCATTGCAACATCAGCTAATGTTTTCAGTATTACATACAGTCTCAGCCATTGGTTGCCCATTGTTAGTCTAGAGTTTTCTTCTTCTATAGATCAGGTATGGCTGATGTCCCACTATAATCTAGGGAGCTTTGAGTCTAGTGATGTTTTGAACCTTCATCATACCAGTTGCACATTAGAATTCTTCCACTATATCAGTTGGCCTTTCTTTTTTCCACATGTTGAAGTAAGTGACGTTTTGCAGTTTATCAGTTAAAGGATGCTTTTGATTGCAAAAGTCTACTCTTAAACCAAAGTTTAATGAACTTAATTGCACCTCTGATTTGGGGTTGTAACAACTTCAGCTAGCTATTTATCTCCATGGTTTTTACGATAATCTGAAATGAAACAAATCCAAAGCTTCACTCTAGCATGGCATTTAAACATTTAGGTTTTACAGATTTTGAGGCCAATGAGTCAAGGACCTGGCATTCATTTCATTAGTGGTTCAAACTTTTAAGCATCCAAACTGTATTTTTCCACTGGGAATAAAATGCAAATTGTAAACTGAAATATTGCATAAGGAAGGAAGAAAGAAGAGTCATGTATATGAGATTGGCGGCTATATGAAAGAAGGAAAACGTTTATAGCTGAAGATATCACTGGTGAAATACATTGCATATGTATTTCTAACACTGATGGAATAAATTTATCCACAGAACTGAAAACCACACAAAGGTAGAAGGAACCTCTGCCCTTTCATCCAAAGATCCATCAGACAGATCTTCAATCAAAAAAGAAGAGTAGGGGCTCAATGACTCTGGGAAACCAGAATCTGGCAGAAGCCATGCACACAGCTTCTGATATGTAGCATGACTCCTGACCCTAATAGTCAGACTATGAGAGAAACCTAGCCATCACATAGAGATAGAAAAGACATAAAGATAGAGAAGTGGCAAGTTATTTGTATAAGCATGCTGGGACTAGGAAATATCAATTTATTTAGGAATTGGTTTTTACTTTTGAATATCTGGGTTCTTGTAACTAGCTAAGATCAGTAACATCTGCACTTGAATGGGAGGTCCAAAAGCTTCTGCTTAAATACTAGAACAACCTCCAAGAAGATTGACTGTGCCTTCTGTGTCTTGACTCCAAGCTTTGCCTGACTATTTGGGAACTCTGACTTTTGCTGGATCTGACAGCAAAGGGTGTTACTGCCCACCCTCTGGATTTTGATAGCTGGAATAAACTATGTACCTTTTAGCCTCAGCTCAGCCTGACTGTAAACATAAAGCTGAAGAGAATAGAGAGCCCCTCTAGGCAACTGAGAGCAAGTGGGAGAAAACATTTTAGATTTATTTTAAACAGCATTGGACAGACTAGATTCCTAACTTGTAATAATCCTCATGGTACAAGTTTTGCAACATTGTCCAGAATACAGTGGTGCTCACTTCATAATAAACATCTCTCTCTCTCTCTCTCTCTCTCTCTCTCTCTCTCTCTCTCTCTCTCTCTCACACACACACACACACACACACACACACACACACACACACACACGCATACGCACACGCACATCGATGTTTCATTCTAAAGTGCTCTTAAATCAAGGCACTGAGGTAGCTAGGATTTCCAAGATCAGAAGAGGCACATAGGGAAGCTGACCACAATGTATTTACTTGTATGGTTCCATCTGCCACTTGAGGTGACTTGTGGTTTTGTTTCTGCTTAGTATAAGCTCAAAACCCACAGTTTCTTTCTTAGGATGAGTTTATATATGATGCTAAGTAAAAAATAAATCAACTACATTATGGGTTAGTGTTATATGCAAAACATATTTATCTTCTCCCTCTTTCTATTGTTTGAAGAACCAAATGAACAGACAAAATAATACAATACATTGCTAGATAGGTATGCTAGAGTTCTTTTGGAAGATCTATAACCAGATCAAATGTTACATCAGTATATGGTAAAACCATATATTTGGTAAAAACCAAAGAGAATCCAAAACATATGCTAAAATAGATTTGTTTAATACATAAACACTGTTATGAGAAAGAACATGGACATTCTTGTAATGTTTAATAGTATGTTTAAATGTGTGTTATGTAGGTGTAAACTTTGATAGCAAGCAACTAAATTTCATTTTTAATGTGTGCCATTGTGCCCACAGTAAAAATGTCAATAAAGGTTATCTATCTACCTATCTACCTACCTATCTTTCTATCTTATGACCATTTCTGTTATTAAGCAAGGTGGTTGTGTAAATTGCACCCACATTTCTGACCTATTTTTGCCACAGTTGTTAAGCAAATCACTTGCAATTGTTATGTTAATAACACAGTTGTTAAGCGAATCCGGCTTCCCTCATTGACTTCAGAAGCTGGCTGGGAAGTTGCAAATGGTGATCACAAGATCCCAGGATGCTGCAAATGTCGTAAATACATGCTTAGTTGCCTGAATTCCGATTACACAACCATGGGGATGCTACAACAGTTGTAAGTATGACTACTAGTTATAAGTCACTTTTTTCAATGCCTTGTAACTTTGAACAATCGCTAAATGAATGTTTATAAATTGAGGACCCCCTAAGAGACCACCTGTACATTCATGGTTTTTGATAACGTAATTATTTTTGATGCCCAATCTGGACATTTTAAGAATTTCCAAGTGACATTTTTAAAAAAAAAATGTACTCTTTTTAAAACCAGAAAAAATGCCTTCTTAGCATAAATGATCTACATGGTGCTTTCCGTAATTATTAACACAAATAACATTAACCACAAAGCATAAAGACATTATATAAAGCTCATCCTGAACTAAGTTTTATTTAATGTGTATATAACCTGCTTTATAGAACCATAGCTTTAGTAGACTAAGTAGTTAATTGTTATTGATTGGCTCTGCCCACTGTTCCAATATCCATCATTATTGAAATCATCTCCATTCCCCTCATTAAGCATGCATCTGTTTCCATGGGAATGGATTTCTAAATAAGAGGTGCCATTTAAGTTTTATTGGCTTCCCTAGTCGTACAGGCACTCTGCAGTGTGGTTGCCCAATCTGTCATTGTTAATCAACTCTCATCTCTTAACACTGGCTGGAGTTATCAATGAGGTGAGGATTAATATTCTGGGCGAAACAGATGATAAATCATTTATACATAATTAGTGTACAGCAAGGTTACAGCTGACATGAATTTTTATCTTAATTATGATAGAAATTTGTTCCATTAATTTAATTTAGTTTGCATGAATGGTTCAACACCTAACAAAGTTAATCTTACACCTGTCATTACAACAGTAAGAAAAAGTCTCATTCTCAGCCTGTGAGCAGAGATAATGCCAGCATATAGATATAACCTTGATCGCTTGGAGTTCAAAACGGGCTATTTTCTTTAGAAAAATGTAGAACTTTCTTTTTACTACAAAACTCTCATTGGATTTTGGCCAAGAAAAATAAACTAGAGTTCAAATATGTTTTATAAAGAGCCATTCCTCTTCTTTGCCTCTCAGAATATGTAGATATTTTCTAGATAAACAAAATGTGATGAGCTGAATTACTCTATACAGGGATTATAATATAGGCTGTACCACCTTTTATAGCATTAATCAATGTAATCTCATTTGTGAAACAATATTATTAAAGAAGAGAGCTCTGGTTCAGGGAAATATGTATACATAAGATCTCAGCCATTCATTTGTATTTGTACCTCAGATACATACTGGTTAAAGATATTTAAAAGTGTTTCCTTTTAGAGACTTTTGGATCATTTAGGTTTAAGATTGGTTAACATAGATGGCTTTACAATATGTGACACCGATAGCAGATGTGCAGCGCACAAACGCACACAAACCATCTTGCCTTCTACTGCCGCTCCTTTTTGCTGAATTACATTCATACCATTTCAAAGACTTATTTGACAGCAAATAAGCAGCTTATAGGCACGCATTTCTAAAATATACCTGTAATCTAAAGTATGTTTAGTGTGGAGTGGTATGTAAATTTCTATTTACATGAAGAATGATGAATGAAAAAAAGACATACTCCAACATTCCCAAGCCACCTTTCTGTATGGGAAAGAATAATTCATAACTTGATCATCTCCACAAATAGTAATTATTCAAAGATTCCCAAAGGGTTTGGCATACCAAATGAACCTAAATCCTGTACTAATTATCCAAGCAATTATGAAGCTGAATAAATCATATGTGATAGATGGATAAGGTGGAACTGTTTGGCTTGTAAGATGTAGGATTATTTATTGATTTAACTAATATTAACTACGACCGTACAAGGACTATTCACATCATTTCTTGGTTGCAGTTATTTTGATCTGGCTTGTTTATATGTGCCTCTTTGTATGTATTCTCTGTGTGTGTATCTGCGTACAAATATGCATAGGTATACATAGAAATTAATGTAAAATGTTATTTAAAAATAAATATTAAAATCAAATATTGGGAGAGTGTGAATGGAGAAAAATACATTCTTCTGCAGCAGAAATCCAAAACTGTATTTGTAATCCTTATCACATTTATTTCACATTTTGTGATACAGAAATAATCCCAGAGAAAGCAAGCTTTAATTGAATGGTATCTCAGATTAATGTTTTGTGATATTAGCTTGCAATTATTGCTTCATGATAGGGTCAAGAAGTATATAGTTGGTTATTCACAAAGAAATGACTGATTCAAAAACAAAGCCCTCTAATGGAATTCAATAGTGCATCTTTCAGTCATTCCATTTGGCATCTCTATTACCTGAAATGATTCACAGTCCATTATGGGAGCTTCCATGCTAATAGAATGTCTATCTTCTGTAATACAGACACATCAGGGCACTAACAGAAAACCTGTCACAATGAATTTCATCTCGATTTCACTTCATTTCTTCATGGACTGTAAAATTTGCTCTTGTACAATGCCTAAATATAGCGTGGGTAGTAATTGAGAGAGATCTATAAGATGCAGCTGTTCTTAACATGGAGAGGGGAGTTCATTTTGTATGCTTTGTCCCTAAAATATATATCTGAGAATATGTGTGTACATGTATTTCGTAGGAAGAAAAGATTCGTGGACCTTTTTTTTTTTTTTTTTTTTGCATTGACTACATTTCGAAAGAGCTTTTGTTCCATATCTTTTTGGCAGCAGGAAAGCAAAAGAAATGTGTGCTTTAGAACAGGGCTTTTCAACCTTTTTCACCCATTGTGCCACTTTTAGGATATGGCAACATCTGAGTACCACCAGTTGCCTAGCAAGGTGTCAAAAACTTGATGACCCCCCCCAAAAAAGGAAAAAAATGATAAAGTACAGGTAGTCCTCAACTTACAACAGTTCACTTAGTGACTGTTCAAAGTTACAATGGCACTGAAAAAAGTGCCCCCAAGCCACAGCTGAGCAAGACACCTGCCTGCCCACCCGGCGGCGCTCTTCCTCCTGTCCGAGGTTTTCATTGTTGTGAGCATTTCTGTTGAGGATTGGCAGCGGAAGTGGGGTGGGGGGGTGTTTGGTTTTTATTTCCCCCCCCCCCTCTGTTGGGTGGTTGCAGCAGGTTTTGGCCACTTCACATGATCCTGGGACACTGTGACAATCATAAATATGAATCAGTTGCCAAGCATCTGAATGTAAATCACAAGACCCTGGAGATGCTGCAACGTTCCAGCTGATCGGCGCTTCTTCTGGGCTCAGCAGAAGCACCAGGATCAGTGCTGATTTCCAGCAGATTGGTGCTTCTTCAGGGCTCAGCAGAAGCGCCAGGATCAGTGCTGATTTCCAGCTGGAGCCTGGCGCTGATCCTGGAGCTTCGGCTGAGCCCTGACAGCCCTGCAGCTCCAGCCATCTCTCGCTCAGGCTTGTGTGGTGCTGCCACCGGTTCAGCTCATTCCCCTCCCCCACTACCACTTTTCTAGGAGGGTCGTGTACCACCTGCCAGGTGCCAATGTACCACATGTGGTACCCGTACCACTGGTTGAAAAGCCCTGCTTTAGAAAGTCCTTGTTTTCTCTTTTATTTGCAGATATCTTGGTACATAAGAGTCACTAAAGCCACTAAATTTGGTTTCATTTCTTAATTAAAGCCTTGATCATTTTTGCTTAACTTGGGTTAGAGTAGGACACACACACACACACACACACACACACACACACACACACACGTATGTGTCTCTTTGTGTATCCTGATAATTCTATTCTGAGATCAGGAAATGTGGAATGTGTTAATAAATCATATTGCAGATTCTTGACTCTGGCTAAAAATCTGCACCAATAATAGCAAGCTTACTACCAAAACCAGTCAGAATGAAATTTAATAAACAGCTTCTGGCCTTCCAGTCTCCTCCTATCCCAATCCCTATAAAGGCTAGGTCTGCAAAAAAAATATATATTTTTATTTTTGGTGCCTTCAAGTCAGTCTGGACTCCTGGTGACTGCCCCTGGACAAGTCCCTGCAGTTTTCTTGGCAAGGTTTTGAAAGTGGTCTGCCATTGCCTGATTCCTAGGACTGAGAGACAGTGACTGGACCTTATCTTTCTGCCTGAGATAAGACTAAAACTCCGTCTCCCAATTGTAGCCTGATGCTTTAACCACTATACACAACTGGTTCTTTAGATCTGTTATTTAAAACTATATACATACAACTGTTGGGGCCGGTGGAGGTACACTGCTTGCCTTATTTCCTCCCAACAGAAGCTGAACAGAATTATTAGCCGCCCTTAGCAATCCCAGTATCCATTGGCCAATTACAATAGTGCTATATTCTATAGCTTTTTTCCCCTTAAGCCACAAACTGAATAATAGCATCATGCTCCACTAGCAGCAAAGTGATCTCAGCCTTTACATTAGGAGAAAATCAGAATGGTATGACTGCAGTTCATTACTGAAATAGGTAACTGATGAACTGAAAAGACAAAGGGCATTGTTAAATGAAATGTCATTATTAGAGCCATTCATGTTTAACAAATGTACTGTAAGTTAATTCAGTGGTGTTTTATATAAAGTTCTCTGCTGAATGTTCGCTTTTTCACTTTCTTCACAGGCACAATATATCTTTTTAAAAATTTCTTGTGGGGAGAGGAGGGGAGAAACCCCACAATAGGTTCTAAAATCTAATGCCCCAATCCTTTGCTCTTGAACTATGATGTGGCACCCAGCCCAGGTTGTAAACTATAAACTGAAATGTATGTACCCCAGAATCACCCCATAACTTTGAGTAGCAAATAAGACACCTAACGATTAGAGTGGAACTAAAGCAATATAAGGGATATCTTGGATTGAGAGATATAAAAAACTCTATTAATGTGATTCGTGAACCTAAACATAGAAAGTTATCATCAATGGAAGAGAAAAGATTCCTAAAGATTACAAGGAACATCTGAGGAGAATTTTTCCCTGTTTGCAAACATGGTCTCTTCTTTCTGACCTCTAAGAGAGGATCCTGATTCTTATAGATCTCCAAATTTACAACATCTATACAGTATTATCAGTAGATAAATCAGAGTTCTTACATTGCTACCACAACAAGAGGATAGCCAGAGTGATCTGGAGATAATTGTGTGAACAGAGGCAATGGAGAATTAAGATAAAATATTCTCTCAGCCTCACCTCAACTTTTAGGACAGATTCTGTTTTAATCAACTCAACCGACTGGGCTGATTGCTTATATGCATTTTTAAAAATCTGTTTCAGCATCTAAAATATTTGAACCTTCCTGGGGGTGAATGGAGCACAAATGATGAAAGATTCATATACTCCATGTACCCCAATGTAAGTCCCACTTTTTGGATTTGGCTCTTGATTAAACACATTGTATTTATGTTTTTTTCATTTATTTTTCCATACATTGGTACGCCGGTGTTCTAGAACATGAATCCCTTTTCACAAGGTGAATTCATCCCTTGATTTTCACACATAGTACATTCATAGAAAGACATGTATATGGACTTCATATGCCATTGGCCTGCCTTTTAGGGCCAAAGCCTGCAAATATGCTAGCAAGCTTGAATAACAAAGGCTGTTGCTGGTGGCATGGAATGACAATGATATGTTTGAAGATAGAGCTGTCCTTCTGTTCACAAGAGTAGTGATGTTCTCCACTGACAAAACTGATGAAAGATTCAGCTGTTGGAATAATCAATTGCTGTGAGGAGTGAAAGACATATCATCTTGGTCTTTTCCGTAGACAAAATAATTCAAAAGAGGAAAAGCCACATCTCTGGGGAACAGCTTTATTTGCAATGGATTTTAGGTTCAATTTCCTACCATTTCTTGGTAGACTTGGAGACTATGAAAACCTCCAACTAAATCCCTGGATATGCCCATTGGAACTACCATTGTCATACTATCCATTGATAAAACAATATCTGTTGAGCATTTGTATTTTGATAGCATTTTATTTGTATTATACAATACAATACAATACAATACAATACAATACAATACAATACAATACAATACAATACAATACAATACAATACAATACAGTAGAGCTGGAAGGGATCTTGGAGGTCTTCTAGTCCATCCCCCTGCTCAAGCAGGAGAACCTATACCATCCCAGACAAGTGACTGTCTAGTATCTTCTTTAAAATACCCAGTGATGGAGCGCCCATGATTTCTGGGGGCAAGCTGTTCCACTGGTTAATTATCCTCACTGGCAGGAATTTTCTCCTTAATTCCAGGTTGCTTCTCTGTTTGATCAGTTTCCAACCTTGTCCTGCCCTCTGGTGCTTTGGTGAATAATATGACCCCCTCTTCTTTGTGGCAGCCCCTCAGATACTGGAATACTGCTGTCATGTCTCCCCTATTTCTTCTTTTTTTTAGACTAGCCAAACCTAAGTCCTTCAGCCATTCTTCGTATGTTTTAGTCTCCAAGCCTTTGATTATCTTGGTTGCTCTTCTCTGAATTTTTTCCAAACTCTCAACATCTTTTTTGTGATATGGTGACCAAAATTGGCTGCAGTATTCCAGGTGTGGTCTTACTTGGGTTTTATAATACTTCACGTGATCTTGATTCTATGACTCTGTTTGTACAACCCAGGATTGTATTAGATTTTTTGGTTGCTGCTGCACACTGCTGGCTCATAGTCAAGTGATCATCCACTAGGACTCTAAAGTCCCTCTCACAGTTACTGATTTTGAGCCAGGTCTCACCCAATCTGTACTTGTTCCTTTGATTTTTTCCTGCCTAAATGTAAAACTTTGCTTTTCTCCACATTGAAACTCATTTTGTTGTTCAAGTTTGTCAAGATCTTTTTGGATCCCGAGTTTGTCTTCTGGGGTATTGGCTACTCCTGTCAGTTTGTTGTCATCTGCAAATTTAATGAGTTCCCCTTCAATTCCCTCATCTAAGTCAATTATGAAGATATTGAAGAGTACTGGGCCTAAGACGGAACCTTGTGGTACCCCGCTGCTTACTTCTCTCCATGTGGATGTGATGCCATTGGTTTTGAATAATTTTATCTTTTTAAATATTGAAAACCGGCCAATGTTACCCTATGTTAAGATGCATGGCCAATAAATTTAATAAATAAATACATAAATTCTAGGTCAATGATCTGACTTGCTATAAGAGTGTTATAGTAAGTATAAGTTCATTAGATGACAAGTTCTATGTTAGTGAGATAAAACCATGTAAAGCAGGAATTTAGCAAATATATGGAGTTTTATAAAATATATGGAGTTTTATAAAAAAAAACATTTATCATTACTATTATCAGGCCTGTTTTAATATAATTTTCCATGGAAAGCTGGCTAAAAATAGATATGAATAAATAAGCAGCAGCAAAGAAGTCACACTTCAGATTCTGTATTTTAAAAAATTTCCTGTGAGGAGACATGGTTGATGGACAGACTTTTTGGACTATGATATTTTACATGAGGAATATAAAAATAGTCTTAACAGTATCTTTGGAAATCTGAGGTAGTCAGTGAAGCTTTTCACTGACATTTATGAATTGACATAAGCTACATATTCTTTGATATGTCCTTCAAAGTTATTGGCAGATTTATTGGCGAGTCACCATAACTAATCTAAGAAGCAGCTGATATCCATGCATTGTATAAAGCATAGACTGATTGGCAGATTAAGGCCTAATGCTTTATTTTAAACTTGATAGCTAGAAGAGGGTATAAATATTTGTCAGCATTGTCTGTGTCTCTCTGGTTCATGCTGAGAGGACTCTAGCCTTCAGACATTTATCTGAACTAGAAGGGTTCAAATTCAAGATGAATAGATCGCTAGGCAAAATCTATCTTCAGCATTTGTTGCTAATGCATTTTTGCAAATAGTACGACGCAATCCGCTGTTTGCTGCTAGATCTTCTCAACAAACTCAGAATGACCTCAATTATTTGCTCTCAGTACTAGATCTGGGATTTCATAAACTCGCTATCTTCCATAGGTAAAGAAAATCATGGGTAGTAGTAGTAGTAGTAGTAGTGGTGGTGGTGGTGGTGGTGGTGGTGGTGGTGATGATGATGATGATGGAAGGGACCTTCAATGATCTGTATTTTGCCTTGGAAAGAAAGAACATTTCAAAACAAATCACTTATTTTAAAATTTTGCTTATAAGCTCTGAGTTCAGCTTGGTAGTGGGCCCATTCAAATTTTAAGGTTGAAACTGCTTTGGTTGCAATTCCATGTGCATTTATATAAGAAAATAATCCACCCAACACAGGATTGTGTGCTTACAGCTTACACACAAGCTCAGTGGCCATTCAGCCAACACCAAGCTGTAGAATCATTCATCTGATTCCATCAAACCCACAGTTTGTCCATTTCCAAACTCAGTCTTATGTCCCAACCAGGGACATTATTATTTTATATTCAGATAAATATGTGTGAAATTCCCCTTGACATTCAGTATAACAAGGCTAGGGAACTGAGCAGTCAGGCTGTTCCCTATTGTAGTTCTGCTGCATCCAGAAAACATGTGACAAGGGCCTTAGAGCTGTCTCAGGGGTCCTGTTTCTTTCTCTTTGTATGTTCTGATCAGAAACAATTCTACTGAGCTTCACAAGTGAATTTCTTCTCTTTGAGAACTTGGATTAGTGAGATCCTTGCTGTCTGGTTCATGGCACTAAGGGTGACAGCATGATGCAAGGCATGCATTGGGGGATGTATCATTCTGAGTTCATTGGTTGCATTTATGCTTTAGTAGCACAAGTGTATTGTGCCACAGTCTGTATGTTATCATTAGCAATATTTGCAGGGACGCTGGAGGCACTGGTGTTTCCATAACATTCCTGTATTTTCTGGTTATGTTACTTTTGGTTATGTTTGCATTTAGGCAGGAAAAATAAAAGGTGCAAGTACAGATTGGGCGAGACCTGGCTTAAAAACAGCAACTGTGAGATGGACCTTGGAGTCCTAGTGGACGATCACTTAACCATGAGCCAGCAGTGTGCAGCAGCAGCCAAAAAAGCTAATACAATCCTGGGTTGTATAAACAGAGGCATAGAATCAAGATCACATGAGGTATTAGTACCGATTTATAAAACCCTAGTAAGGCCAAACCTGGACTACTGCAGCCAGCTTTGGTCGCCATATCACAAAAAAGATGTTGAGAGTTTGGAAAAAAATTCAGAGAAGAGCAACCAAGATGATCAAAGGCCTGGAGACTAAAACATATGAAGAATGGCTGAAGGACTTAGGTTTGGCTAGTCTAAAAAAAAGAAGGAATAGGGGAAACATGACAGCAGTATTCCAGCATCTGAGGAGCTGCCACAAAGAAGAAGGGGTCACGTTATTCACCAAAGCACCAGAGGGCAGGACAAGAAACAAGGTTGGAAACTGATCAAAGAGAGAAGCAACCTTGAATTAAGGAGAAACTTCCTGACAGTGAGGATAATTAACCAGTGGAATACCTTGCCCCCAGAAACCGTGGGGGCTCCATCACTGGATATTTTTAAAAAGAGGCTAAAGAGTCACTTGTCTGAGATGGTATAGGTTCTCCTGCTTGAGCAGGGGGCTGGACTAGAAGGCCTCCAAGGTCCCTTCCAGCTCTATTCTATTCTATTCTATTCTATTCTATTCTATTCTATTCTATTCTATTCTATTCTATTCTACTTTATCAGTCCCTCTTCTACTAACCATATATTGAATTAGACTTCATTTGACTGAGCAATGGTAATTTTGTCTTCCTCTCTAATGCAATATACCCAAACTCAGCTCAGTCCTAAGTGTTTAAAAATGCTTTTTTTTTTTTACATGTGCATGCACGTTTGGCTTCTGGAAATGGATATTTTGTCCTACCTTGCAAGAGTGAATGTGTAATTTGGCATTTAGGGCTTAAATTCCAACTAAATCATGCACCCACTTTCTTGGCCAAATGGTTTACCTTTGAGTCTTATAATATTGGAAGAGACAACTGGGGTTTCAAAAGAAAGCTTTTATATTTGGGATGCCAGAACCATTATCTGTGTCCTGCACTTCGGTTTTAGGGAAATTCTATTTGCCTTGTAGAACATGATTGTTTTGTTTGATGACTACAGCAATTTTGTGAACAAACAAGCTTTGCTGGCAGCCATTTTGTGATCATTTTGTTACAGTACCCAGGAGATTCTCGAAATTTAAATTGTGTCCACTAGCCCCAAAATAATATTTAAAAATACTCAGACAGATAAAGTATCTGATAAGAAAATATATAATTTGGCATATTTATAAGAGAGATAATGAAATCCTGAACTAATGCTGGAGCTTTAATTCTAGTTAGAGCAATGCTACTCTACTGAATAGCTTCCATTCATGTCAGAAATGATTAGAAGTGCATAATGAGGAACAATTACTATAAAATATGCCATTCTTCCTGCTACATTCCTGAGAGCCCGATCAAAGCATGTTGGGCTCAGTTAGAAACCCCTATTCCTATTCTTTGGGAAATACATTTCTAGAATAACTGGTAAATATCTCTGGTATAAACTGTGCATCATTGATTAAATGCATTGCAGACAGAAAAGAGAAAGGATGTAATTTCTTTTTAAGGCTCATGTACCAGCCATATTGTAATTAGTAACACTGAGATTAGGTTCATACATTGCACTAAGCAATAATGTGATTTTTCGTTTTCGTTTTTTTGGCTTAGCATATTAGATTGTAAAGCAGTATTTATGGCTTAACATAATGTGTAAACCCAGCCAATATATGGATGACAATTAACTTCATCTGAAATGATACCTATCATATTTTTAAGACATATATTTTAAGATGCTGTATGTAATATCAACTAAAATCAAGGCAACTTGCAAATTAGCATTTAAAGTTACACTAAAATATGAGGGAGGGGACAATCTGCAACCCCATGGCTGATTTTGGTCCCTGAATTTCACCAGGGTTGTTGAAAACACATGTAAAAATCATACATTACCTTTCTTTCAGCCTTTAACCAGCATATACTAACAGCACAGATTTGAGAAAATTAAGTTTAGTTAGTTCTTGATTTACAACCAAAATTGAGCCCAAAATTTCTGTTGCTAAGCAAGACAATTGTTAAATGAGTTTTGCCCCAATTTTACCTTTTTTTTGCCACATTTAAGTGAATCACTGTAATTGTTAAGTTAGTAACACAGTTGCAAAGTGAACCTGGCCTCCCCATTGACTTTGCTTGTTAGAAATTCACAAATGGCGATCACATGACCACGGGATACTGCAACCATCACAAATATGATCCACTTACCAAGTGTCCAAATTTTGATTATGTGACAGTGGGGATGCTTGTAATGGTTGTAAGTGTGAAAAAAGGTTACAGGTCACTTTTTTTTCAGCGCTATTGTAACTTCAAACAGTCACTAAACGAAAGGTTGTAAGTCTAGGAATATCTGTGTAACACAAAAAACATCTAGGTCTAAAAACTAGAATCATTAAATAACTGATAAATGATGGAGAGGTTAAAAACTATTAAATCTACTATAAAGCCAAACTCTCTTTGTGCTATCCATAGCCATCCATGAAATCATATTTGGAAGAATATTCTTTGATTTGTAGAATTTCCTAAAATATTTGCTTTGTATGTGTAAGCTGACAGTGTTCCTTTGTTGTTTGACACCTTGAGCCAATTATGAAAAACATTTCAAACTCTACTTTGGTTATATTTTTACTGATAGAATGAATCCAGCAGCTTTCGCTTTTGAACCCTTCAACAAATTATAAGGGAATCAAGCAACATTTAGCCAGCCATCCTTGTGCAAACTGTTTGCACCTTCCTAATTGTTACTTGTTTTAGCTAATTGCTGAGCTTAAGTGGGTTTTATTGACTTAACGGTAGTGCTCCTTTTATGATTGTTGTTCTAACTTATTTTGTGAATCATTCGGGGATGGACTTTATGGCATAGAAATTTCCTAAAGAAACAAATACCCAGTTAAATATGCTTGTTGGGACATTCCCAACAAATGACTGGAGGTTTAACATGTTCTGATATTTGATATATTTCTCTTTATGGCATTGGCTTATAGTAAAGTTAGTGCATTTGTCACAGGTACAGGAGAGTCCAGATGTGAACTGTGAAAATGCTACTCTCTCATCTGGTTTGAAAGTATATTTTTGGGCTGGTGGCTGTTGAAGTAGCATGATCCCTCACTTTTTTTTAGTTGTTCATGCAACATATAATACTACTTTTTCAGTCCAGTTACTCTTTGATTACTTATTACAAGCTGCTCTTCTTTGCTATAGGTATTTTAAGAAGGATCTTTTTAAATGTTTGTGCTGCAGAAAATAATTTTTCTCCCTCATACCAGGGTTGGGAGAAAACTCTGACTCTCCTCAGTTCTCTAGCATCACTTCATGAACCATAAATATTACAAAGTTCTGAAGGAAACTCAATCAATAATATTAAGAGAAGGTAGCATATCGCTGTATATGCAGAAGGCTGTCTCACTTCATGCTGGCATACTGTGCAGTACTTTGGGGGCATCATATCTTTCAGAGCAATATTTGGTTAAACAGTATTTATGGATTTGATTGGGGCTCTTTAAACAAATTAAAATAATGCAGTAAATATTTCAGGTTCCTAAATGCTTCTAAAGGAAAAACAAAAATAACCTTTTCATTGTGAAAATACCAGCAGTGCCAAAAGTAAGAAAAAGTTTCAGCAAATCCTGGGTAATCTGCGGGGGAACTAATGTGCACATTGATCATCAAAGAAGACAAGCACTAGCTGAAAGAATAAATAAAGGAAAAAGAAGCAGGCTCTTTTTGTTGTGCTCATTATCCCCAAACTGGGAAAATGCAGATGCTGACATGAGGGAGGTATCAAAATTTGATATAGCCTTCCTCAACCTGAAGATGTTCTAAAACTAAATTACCAATAAAGGAGAATATTTGTGGTTCAAGGTTGAAATGGGGGATCCTGAGTACTCTCTGAGCTTGGTAGTTTTCTTGCAGACGTTTCATTATCCAAACTAGGTGACATCACCAGTGCTGATGATATTACCAAGTTTGGATAATGAAACATCTGCAAGAAAATAACCAAGCTCAGAGAGCACCAAGGACCCCTCAAAAGTAAATTAGCTCTGATCTCAGCCATACATACATCCCAGCTGTTTCAGTTCCTGTTATCTTTGGTCAGTTGGGAGGAGATTTATGGGCAACAAGTGCAGGAGTTCCATATATGCTGGGGGTAATAGCATAAAAAGAAATTTAAGTTTGATGTAAAAGAAAGAATGTATTTGCCTTTGTGTTTTGAGGCATGGCAGAGGATCATTGCAGCCAGATGTGGCAATTGCCTCTTGCTTTGATGGCTTTCAAATAGAATCAGATAAATTCAGGAAGGACATCATAACTAAAAGAGAAACCCAACACTTCAAAACAGGGTGGATGTTAAGAGAACAGCTTTTTCCATTATGCCCTGTTTAGGAATACCTCAAAGAAATGAGATTGATGAAAGAGTAAAACTAGGGTACACAGGTAGTCTGATCCAGCAAATCCACTCCTAACAGGATAGGAATGTCCAAGCCTATGTAAGAGATGGAAAGAAAAGTCTCAAGGCATTCCAGAGCTATTATTTAATATACTTTTTCTATGTGTGCAATTGGAAACAAGAATGTACCTGCCTGCTCATTTTGTATTTAGGATCAGTAAATAATAGTTACATCTCAAGCAATAGGTGTTAAAATGAACAATATAGAACCAAGCAAGGGAAAAAAACCTTTCTTAATTCCAGCTGTGTGATCAGTTTAGACACTGGAAAATTTGGCTTTCAAATACAAGGACAAGTGTTATTAATATGCACCCAGAAGAGATTTTCCTTCTGCAAGTAGTCTGATACCAAAGAGGCTCACTCATCTGCTTAACTTCAGCGCCATCTGTTGTGTCTTCAGAGAAAATGGCTATACATTGTTGAACAACAGCAACAAAAAAACCTAGGTAAAAATAGAGGATGAAAAATTAATTTTAACTTGCCACTGTGAAAATAAATGATCAGAAAAGGAAAAAATGTATTCTCAAAAAAGAAGGAAACTACTTTAAACTGATTAAAGTTGTTACCTTATTACATTGGTTGTTCTGGTGTTTTTAACAATATTCTGAACCATATTCATTTTACAGGAAAAGAACCTTTTTTCACACCATGGCAATAAAATAATGATTTTATCATTTGGACTATTATGACCTGCAAAAGTAAAGATTATGAGCAAGCCAGTTTTAAAAAAGTGCCAATTTTAGTGACATGACCTTTTCCGCTTATTCTTCTGCTCTTGCCATTGGTCCAAGTAAAACTAAGGATCTGTGAACCTATCTAAACCAACATTGTCCTTCTCTCTCAGTAAATATATATATATATATATAAAGAATGCCACTGTAGTCAATCTGTCATACAAGTACTGCTTTTCTTCAACTTAGCCCAGCATATTTCTGCAATGGTATTAGTTAACTGAAAGAAAATGGAGACTGGGTTTGTTTTAATCATTGACTGCTGAACAAACATCATGCAATCCTATGCCATAAGCCAGCTATAGACCATAATGGCACAAAGCCAGAACAAAATCAACCATATTATGAATGTGTGTGATGAGTGAATCAAGCTACTATTCGTGGTGGTGCAGTGGTTAGAATGCAGTACTGCAGATTAACTCTGTCCCCTGCCAGGTGTTCAATCCTGACCAGCTCAAGGTTGACTCAGCCTTCCATCCTTCTGAGGTCGGTAAAATGAGGACCCAGATTGTTGGGGATAAGATGGTGACTCTGTAAACTGCTTAAAAAGGACTGTAAACCACTGTGAAGCGGTATATAAGTCTAAGGGCTATTGCTATTGCTACTATCACTCTAGTAGCCACAGTTCTTTATGCTAGGCTGCCTGATCCAACATGTATTGTTTTCTTCCATCTAACTAGAACTCTGCTATTTTTTGCCTCTGCTCACTCATTTGATCCATAGGTAGATATACTTAACTGTTATACTTAACTAGAAGCCTATTTATAACCTGAACCCCTTGCTTGCTAAGATGTAAGATCTTTATTGTCCAACGCCAGCAATTTATTGCATTTTTCTTTGGAAGTTTTTTGGGGAGTCTTGGAGGTTGTTAAACAATCCCAAGCTCTCATTTAGACAATGCATCAGCTCTAACATTTCAGTTTCCTATATAATGCTAAATTCCTGTAGTTTTGGAAAGAGAAAATTTTATAGACGTACCATAACAATGAATGTTTAACCAGAGTATGCTAAATACTTGTATATAGGCCTCAGCATGCCCCCCACTTTCTAATCAGAATCCCTAAGCAGAAGAGAGTCAATGTGATGTAGTGGTTAAGCCTACAAGGTAGAAATCAGGAAGCCATAAATTCTAGTCCTGTTGTCGGCCCAAAGCCAGCTGGGTGATCTTGGGCTTGTCACATTCTCTCAGCCCTAGGAAGAAGGCAATGACAAACCACTTTCCAAATCGTGCTAAGAAATCTGCAGGGTCTTGTCCAGGCAGTTCTCAGGAGTCAACAATGACTTGAAGGTATCCTCCCCCCCCCAAAAAAAAAAAATCACCAGAAGATAGATTTACCTTAAAATGATTTTGCCACTTTGCAGCTGGGAATTCCCTCCAGCTGCAAAACTGTCCCAGTGGTTTATCACTGACCTTTGAAGCTATGCTAAATGTGAAATAATCCAGAATACAGTAGGATTTGCTTGGTAAACATGTGAAATACCAAATGCGTCGTACAATTATAAGCAAATTAACATATTAGGTCTTTCTATTTTACCACTATAATAAATGGTGTTTTCTATTAAGATCAAGATAAGTATTTATTTAATGCAAATTATAATATAAATAATGATGACCTATATTTCGATTAGGTTAGTCAACAGTAGTGAAAACATACTTCTATCTGCATCTACAAGTACATATTTCTAAATAAAGTTAAATTTAATTTTAAAAATCTAATTTTCATAGAAAGTTAAACACATTTTTATCTTTTCTGTGTAATTATTTTACATAAAATGCAATTGCAGAGCAATTTTTGACATTTAATGTTAAGCTAAACAATCATAATTGTGGCAAATATCAGAGATGCTAAAGTGGACAATTGTACAAATGCATAAAGTGCATACTGTACAATTGGAAACAAGGAATATTGTTCCAAAAGACACTTATGAACAGTTTTTTCATATCTAACATAAATTATTATATTTTGAAATATGATGGATTCTTCTCTTAAATAAGAGTACCGTGTATGATTAGGTATGAAACAAACAGTGTAGTCTCTTTTAACATTCCTTGAACAATATACAGACATCAAACCTCTTGCATGGTGCCTTGCAGTATTTCATTATAATTCATCATAGTTTCATTGGCAAGACAGCCAAAACAAACCAAAATAAAAAAGACTTAATGAGATTAGTTAAAAACATTTGTAAATTACTTACTACTTTATTAATGAAATAGTGAATCAAAGATCCATAGCCAAATACAAAATAATTTACGCATGCCTGTGAATATTCATAATCCTATTCCAATTTATTTCTATTGAACACAACCAATTGTACATGTTCATGTGTGGTATACCAAGAATGTTTTGTATGTGCACTTTTCTATTAAAAGAGAAAATAAGGAATATAGTATTATGACCCCAAAAATACTTTTACAGCTGAAAGCAACCATATTTATAGCAAGACAGTTTGGCAGTAATTTCAACTTATATTAGGTCTCTTTGAATTAGAACTACTTGCAGTGTGATAAGTACCATAATGCCAGAAGTCAGTGTTTGCATTAATGTTAACAAATACTCATTCTGGGATCAAAATAGCTGATGTTGCTGTTATCTCATAATTTTAATAGCTGAGGTTCCAACCCTCAAAGGTAAAACCATGTATGAGTAAGTCCTACATTTATTATCTGCTTTGTTTTGCATTGAAATGTCGAGTATCACCTACTGGCAGTTAAAAGATACTCAGTGGGGCTGGCACAGCAGCTGCTGCAACCTGTTTGGCTTTCTAACAAATAATTATTACTACAGAAAGGTACATAATTCAGCAGCATTGTAGACTGAGATATTTTATCACACTTTTCCCATGCAGCAATAAGGAAATTGCCATCCTCCAACAATTTTCAAATCAGAATTACAGGTGCTGCTGATAACAGGTGTTGAACTGGGAAGCAGCAAAACATGACTTGATTTTCAGATACTGAGCTGAATTCTGTTACCGATGTAGTTAGAAATAATCTCATAAAATGAGCATATGTGAATATAAATCTTAGGTGTGCTGAAATGGCATTCGGCTGCTGTTCAAGTAGGTTTCTAAAGGAAGTTAGCTGGCAGAATGGTACAGAATATCGAGGGGCATTCTGATTGGATTTTCTTTAGAATCAAGAAATACTATTTATTCATTTAACATATTTCCACGTGGCAATCAGCTTATATAGAAAGGATACAATTTGAAACATCTGTGGTAAAAAAATAAACTATTAAAACAATTTAGAGGCAGGAACTGTTCAAAATAAGATTAAAAAAAAATAAAAATTGAGATGGCAACATTTGCATCAGTTTTCAAGAGCTCCTCAAAGGCCAGCAAAGGCCAGCAAAGGCCAGCAAAAAGGCAGTCAGACTGATCTCCATGAGGAGGCTACTCCATAAGGTCCACTATGAGATATATGTGATGACACTATACTAAATGTATATCTTGTATGTTTTTACCCAGGAACAAGTTCCCAAGTGATCAGTAGGATTTATTACCAAATAAATATACATAGAAGTATAGCCTAATTTACCAGATCAACGGAAAAACTGGAGTTTACATGACAGAATAAAGTTATAATGTGCTTTGCTTAAGTTTCACTTAGTATATCACACATATATGGCATTTATAATTCCAGCTAACTGCTGGCCATTCAGTGCTACAGGTGACAAATTCTAGTGCAGAGATCCCCAACCTTTTGGGCAACAGGGACCAGTTCCGTGGAGAGAGATTTTTCCATGGACCGGAGGGGGCATGGTTTTGTGTGCTGACTGCATCCTGCATATGAGGCTTTGCTTGTTTGTGTGGCCCGGTTGCTGGCATACCGTGGGCTGGTACTGGTCCATGGACCAGGAGTTGGGGACCCCTGTTCTAGTGTGTTTACCAGTGTGGTAGAGTGTTTAACATGTCCAACAGGCCATGAGGATAGTGGCTCTATTTTGGGTGGCCTACTCTCTTCAGGGAAGTTAGGGCTTGAGATGCACTTACTAGTGAGGAATACACTCGACTTCTTATGAGTAAAAACCTTCAGATTTGGAATCTGCCCTTAGTGCATGACCTGTAGAGTTGATGGAAGTGCATTTTAGCTCCATTATCAGGGCTGAATTTAATGCTGTTAGTCTCAAGAAAATAGACAGGGTTCTCAGGCTGTAAGTTCGGCTATCTCAGTGTTAGATCCCTGCGCTTTCTGGCTACAAAGACTGCTCAGGAGCCAATCTGTGATTGGGTCTGGAAAATGGTGAATGCATTCTTGAAACATGTTGTACGGGGGCAGTGGTCTGCCCATCCTTAAGAGGCCATCCCAAGACCCAACTGTTTTGGACATGTTCTGCCCTGCCTTCAGCTTTTTGTAGAGAAGGTTGCTGAGAATGTGATTGTTTTGTAGCTTCAGAAGGCGCTGGATGCAGGAGATTATATGGACCCCTTCCAGTAGAGTTTCAGGCCAGATTATGAATCTGAAATGCCATCATCTGAACCTGTGGATGATCTTTGGAGGGAGTAGGATGGAAGTAGTTTGGCCTGCCTTGATCTTTTTGATTTCTCATTAGTCTTCAATATCTTTGCCTATGATTAGGAGTTGGGGCCATAATGCCATGCTAGTTCTTCTTCCTCCACGGTTGGTTCCAGTAGGTATTAATGGTGGGAGAGGCCTGCCCTATAGCCATTCTTATACGGGGACTCAGGGATTGACTCTCTCTGCCTACTCCTACATGAAACTGCCAGGTAAGGACATTCAACTACTTGGGTTATGGTGTCATCAATGTACTGATGATACTCAGTTATATATTTCCACCTCTGGCCAGTCAAATGATTCGATAGAAATTCTGCCTCAGTACCTGAAGGCTATGGGAGTCTCGTTGGGAATGATCAGGCTTCAGCTCAATACTAGCTTTGGATGTAAGGACTCCCTGGATCTGGTAATATCCTATCCTTAGTTCTGGATGGTGTTGCATATTCCAGACAGTACCAGTGGACAATATGGAGTCCTCTTTGACTTAAGGCTCCTGTTCAAAGAGTAAGTGGCAGATGGGACTGGGGGGGGAGAGGTCTTTGAACAATTTTACATTGGGTACAGATTCTCCCCCTGTTGGAAACGTGATTAAAATACCAACAAAATTGGATTGGTAAGAAAAAGAATTTATTCTGCAGAAAATAGAAAAGCAGTTTGCAAAGCGCGGTGGATCCTGGTGAGAGACTTCAACAGAAAGTTCTAAACCCAGAGACCACACAATAATATTCAAACTCATAACATTATATACACTCCTATCACGACACCTCCATCCCCTCCCCTTAGGTCCCATTTGAGAGGATTTCCGGGGGCACAATCTGTCCGATCCGCCTAGCCAGAATACATCATTCCCCCCCCCCCAGTTACATTGTTTAGAACTTCCCTCTGCCATCCTTTTGTCTTGTTAAGTGTGTCTTCTAGCCAAGCCTCCTGAAATCTAGTGCCTACCTGCAGGGCTTGGCTAATCCTTCTATTGTTAATCAATTGTGACCGTTTTATTTTTAAACTTCTTCCTTTCTCACACCCCTTCCTAGCTCAGGAGTAATTGCACACAATCATTCATGTTTTGGTCATCTCCTGATCTCCTGAGTGGATACTGCAATATGTTCTACAAAGAGCAGCCCTTGAAGAACATCTAGAAACTTCAGTTGATCAAGAATGAAGCAATGTGGGCTATTATGGGTGTGCCTTGCTATATTCGTTTTACACTTTTGCTATGCTAGCTGCACTGATTTTTCAATTTGCTTATGTGTGCAAATCAAGATGCTAATCAAGGTAGTTATTATCTATAAAGCTCTACATGGTCTGGGACAAGGTATTTGAGGGATCCTCTTATTCTCATTGTTTCTACCCATATCATTAAGCTGGGCAGAAGGACATGCTCCGGGTGCTAGTCTGTAGGTTTCAGCTGCCATCTGGAACACCACATCACCTGAGATTAAGTTGGCTCCCCTGCTCAACTTTTGGAAAGTCTTGAAGATCTAGCAGTTTTCACAGGAAAAGTATTTTTTTTTACTTTTATATAAATTATTCAGAATAATTATGTCCTCGGCAGCCACTTTGCATTATAATTAATTAAATACATTAAATAAAATCAATTTATATTCTATTTTTTAATCTCTGTCAGCCACCCAGAATTGCATTTGTGAGAAGTGAAGCCATATCAATTGATTAAAATAAATACATTTAAAGAAATAAATACATTGTTACTAAATACAGGCAAAAGGTGGCTAAGCAAGCTCTTGTCAAAGCATGACTATAAATACGTGGATTGTTCTGCCATTTGATATTTCACTCTGCTATATATAATGGAAAAGCAGATCTCTCCATTGATCAAGTTCAGTCAGATGACAGCACCCTAGCTGGCTTATCTCAAAAGGCTAATTCAGGATAGATTTGGTCAATAAGTCCTCAATTTATGACCACAATTGAGCCCCAAATTTCTATTGTTAAATGAGACATTTGTTAAGTGAGTTTCGCCCCATTTTATGACTTTTCTCACCAGTTACATGAATCACTGCAGGTGTTAAGTTAGTAACACGGTTGTTAAGTGAATCTGGCTCCCTCATTGTCTTTGCTTGTCAGAAGTTCGTAAAAGGGGATCACATGACCTGGGACACTGCAGCTGTCATAAATATGAGTCGGTGGCCAAACATCTGAATTTTGGTCATGTGGCCAGGGGGATGCTGTAATGGTATGTGAAAAATGGTCATGTCACTTTTTCATTGCTGTTTTAACTCTGAATGGTCACTAAATGAACTGTTGTAGGTCAAGGATTACTGTACTTCAACAGAGCCACCAAGAAACTGCAGGGTGTAAACCTTGTAATTCTGCCAGAATACTTGCAAAGATGTAGTCATTAGAAGTCAATTCTGTTTACGGCAGACGACGATCTATCTTTTCAAACGTGGGGCCGCATTTTCACTAATTTCCATCTTGAACAAGAAACAGAAGAGTAACACGGGGAATAAGGGGCAGGCATTGCTTTAAAAAAAATAAAATCTGATTTCAGCCTTGGCGCATTCCTCCAATAATCAACATCACCCCCATCCTGGCAGCCAACCTTCTGCTCCAAAGAGCAACTTGAGCGACCGCTGTTTTCACGTGCCCCTTTCTTTTTAACAGAGTGGTACGGTCCGCGCTAGATCTGCGCGCTGGGTGCTGAGTGCGGTCCAAACCAAGGGAAGAAGAGGGGAGAGTAGTATTTTGCGGAAGAAGAAGGAGTGCCACCCAAGCCTTCCCCACTTAAGTGGGCGAGTCTTTAGTCCAGCGCGAGCGGATGTGACAGAAGCGAAGGAAGCGGTGCAGCAACAGCAGCAGCAGCTGGAGAGAAGGCGCGGATATGGGTACCCTTAAGGGGCAGGAACATCAGCCTGCCCAGGAGGTAAAGGAAAGAGTCGTGGGGTTGTTGGGATCTAGCTTTCCTTTATGACTCCTCACTTGTTTATGCGATTGAACCTTGCATGTATTGGTTTCTTTCCTGAATGTCACTCGGGAGAGGAGAATCCACGGGAGGAGGAGGAGGAACAATTCGAGAATGAGCCGTTTTCTTCCCAAAGGAAGGAAAAACCAGTTTCCTTCCTAGCTTTTTTTAATGACTGTTTCTCCACGGGCTGGAGACAATTGTCTGAAATGGTATAGGATCTCCTGCTTAAGCAGGGCGCTGGACTAGAAGACCTCCAAGGTCCCTTCCAGCTCTATTCTGATTCTAATTCAATTCTGTACAGCTGAAGACACGGGAGTCTGTGAAGTGTTACGTCTTAAGCATTAGGTCCTGTGTGAAGTGTTATGTCCTCCTATTCGTTTTAGGTTAGCCCCAAGTTTCTCCCCCCCCCCCCTTGAAACTGGATTGAGCGATTCTAATCAGTGAGCCTAAATCATTTTGCGTATGATCAGGGCTTTTTTCTTTATTTTATTTTATTTTTAAAAGTATGTATTTACTTACTAGCATGGCTATGCGTTTCAATGCCAGCCGACTCTATTATTGCAAAGGCGCGAAATTACTACCGCACCGAAAATGCTTCCTAGGTGCCAAAGTACGGTATTGAACGTGAGTGTGTGGATTGAGATTGCAACATTTTAAAAAGGCTAGTTATCTTAGATATTCATCACTGCGTTTTCTAATTGCACATTTCTTTTGGGGCCTGATTAAAAAAAAACCATAGTTTTGTAGCTCATGTAGACCCACGCTTGATAAGAGTTTTGAAATTTAGTTAGCTGAATGTTAATATCCGTATGGCTTTTTGTACTGGTATTTGTGAGTTTTGGTGAGGTGGTTTTCAGCTACTGACCCATTCTCACAAACAAACTGGCTGTTGGTTCCAGGGGAATGGCCTGAAGCTGCCATTGGGCATTAGCCTGTCAATGTGTAGAGAGACTGCAGTAGACCATGTGTTGGATCTTCACCAGTGATCCCTTTTTAGAATGGCTGATGAGATTTAGAGATTTATATTTATGGTGCGTTTGCAGATGCTCATAGTTTTAAACTTGGAGTTTGTTGTCTTCACCTACATTCCTATGTTGTGAAATGTAATTGGGATTGGTACAAATGGCAGTCACTTTTATTAAATTGGCAGTATATACTATAGGCATAAAATAAATATGTACAATAAAAATGCTCCTTTTTCACAATTTTTATATTCCACATCTACTGTTAGCCATAACTGAGGACTAGATACTTGAATTGTATATATCTTTCAGATTGTAGTATACTTTAGATTTTACCAGCTTTTTTGAAGAGATCTAGATAAATCCACAGAATTGTATACAGGGTTGTTTGGAGTCAGGTAGCATCAGATTGAATAAAATAAATAAGCTATACTTAAGTACCTTTTCTCCATAAAGTATTTTGCAATAGAATAAAACCCCCTCTCTTAAGCATTATTTCTGATGAAAAGACAATATATTAATTTAATAAAAACAATTATTTTCATCCAAAAAGCTCTGATAGTAGTAATATTAAAATAGTCACATAAAAGTAATAATTTGGCAATATGGTAGCAATATTTAAGTATAACTTTATACACCCAGGGATGTCTCACATTTTATAATCATTGCTGAGGCAAATACAGGACTGTTCTTTGAAATGAAGGCCTAATCTTGGACACTTCTTCGTATAGAACAGAACATAATAACAGAATTGGAAGATACCTTGGAGGTCTTCTATAGGAAATCCTATACCATTGCAGACAAATGGTTGTCCAATCTCTTAAAAACTTCCAGTGTTGGAGCATTCACAATTTCTGGAGGCAACTGGTTATGGTAATATTGATTTGTATCATGAGATAATCTGTAGAACATACATTATGGTATAAATATAGAGTGCAATTGGGAAAAAAGAAATTTTATTTACTGATTGTTTTGATATTTGCATTATCCCACTCTATCATGATAATTTATATTAATATAGACCTCTCTAATTTTCTTTTTAGGTTGAAACTCGAGAGGATGAAGAACAAAATATCAAATTAAGTGAAATTTTAGAGCTCTTGGTTGCAGCTGGATACTTCAGGGCAAGAATTAAAGGCCTGTCTCCTTTTGATAAGGTAAGAGTATTCATATATCATTACTACAATACTATGTGCAGGCTGCATGCTCTAATTAAATTAAATAGTTTTTCATCATTTTGCTGATTTTAACCAATCACTACATGTTTTAAGTGAAGTACAGATTAAACAAACAACTGTTTCGTTTTCTTAATTCTCTTAAATTTCCTAGTAAAAGGAATTAAATATGGCTATTCTAGTATGAATTGCAAGGAAACATCTTGCATTTAATAAATTGCTACTAAGTTAAAAATTGCATTACTAAGTTAAAGTGAATTGCAGTTTTATGTGATAATATGGCATTAATTGGATTTTCCACTCCAGACAATTAAATGAATATGTTTATCTTGTGTTTAGGTGGTTGGTGGCATGACTTGGTGTATCACAACGTGCAACTTTGACATTGATGTTGACTTATTATTTCAGGAAAACTCAACAATTGGTCAAAAAATGTAAGTTGGTAGGGAAACTCCTGGAAACTAGTTTCTTGGCTTGCATGATGTTTTCAGCACAAATTTTATTTATCTAGGAAAGTTGTGCAAGAATTTCCAATTCTCTTTAATTGTTTCATAGTAGCTATGAAAGTAAGATAGACACTTTGTTCTATGCATTATTCTCAAATCAGATTTTATTTAATGCCAAAATCACCACACTTTAAAGCTGTTTTCGTTGATCCATGGAAATGGGAATGGGGTACTGTTGTACTCTGTTATGAGGGAGCACTTTATGGAAAAAACTCCAGTCTGTCTGCCGTATCTGTATCTATATATTTTCTTAGGAAGGGGCAACTTAAAGGTGACATATTATGATAATTTTAAATATTTAAGTTTGTCTCAAAAAATGTTTCCCCAAAGATCAGAGTCATAGAAAGTGGCATACTTGTCTTGAGTTCCTGTGCTCAATATTTTTTATCAGTTCAGTTCAGTCATTTAGATAGCAATTCTATACCTGCTTATGTGAAAAATAAGACACTCTGTATTAGGTGAGATTTCTAAACAAATTAGTGGGATGCGTTGTTTTACTAGCAGTTTAGTTTTATCCACCAGGGGGGTTTTTAGGGTGTTGGTGTATATATATATATATATATATATATATATATATATATATATATATATATATATATATATATATATATATATATATATATATATATATATATATATATATATATATATATATATATATATATATATATATATTTCTTTTTGCTGACAAAGAGTTAAAGAATTAAGTGGGAGACTAGAATAGCTATTTCGAGCTCATTAGCATGTAGGCTGCCTAGGTTCGAATCCCATAAAGGGTGTGGCTAGCTGATGAGAGCATAATGAGCTCAAAATAGCTATTCTAGTCTCCCACTTAATTCTTTAACTCTTTGTCAGCAAAAAGAAATCTGAATTTGTAATGTATCGCAGTAGCGACTTGAGCCTGCTTAACGCCCCTAGTTGGGGGGCTGCAAGGCAAAAGTGATTATATATATATATATAAAAGTAGAACTGCAGTATAGCAGTCAAAATGCCAAGGTGCAATCAATCAGGCCGGTCTGTCTGAAAAACTTTCTATATATATATACAGTATGTACATTTGCACATTTCTAAATTGTCTCATATTTGTCTTTGTCCAGTGCCTTAACAGAGAAGATTGTATCAGTTTTACCTAGAATGAAATGCCCTCACCGCTTGGAGCCACATCAAATACAGGGATTGGATTTCATTCACATTTTTCCTGTTGTGCAGGTACATGCATCTTGATATATAAGAATAGCTCTGCTGGTTAAAAGAAAGAGGTTCATTTTCTCAATTATCTTTTTGATAGATGTAACGTATCCCGATCTTTTTTTTTCCCTTCCCACAACTTTTTGTTTCTTTTTCTTTGTTGCTCTTAGTGGCTTGTAAAACGTGCAATAGAAACCCGGGAAGAAATGGGAGATTACATCCGGTCATATTCCATATCTCAGTTTCAAAAGATACACAGTTTACCAGAGGTAAACATTTGATTCTTCTGTGATTTGAGAACTGGCATCAAGAGTGATTCTCTTCAGCATCTTTAAATTGTACAGGATTGAAGCAAGTTGCACAGCTGTTTCAGCTCATAGAGTTTTAGGACAGAAACTGATGTATCAAATATCAGGAGTTGATACTGGAGCAAAACAAATGTCAGCACTCCTTCTTTAATATTAAATATCCAGTTGTATTGCTAGCCATTTGGGAGCATTTCTAAAATCATCTGGAAAATTGTTAACAGCATTTTAAAGCAATGTGCTTGTCCAGTACTAATTGACAGATAACTATTTTTATTACAAGATTAATTTCTGTAGTGTCATTGGGATGTTTAATGTCCCATATTTATGAGATATCAGTTATGTACGGTAGGGGTTTTTTTTAAGAACATTTCTTGTTCAGTTTTTCTGTCTTAAAAAAAACAGAATATTGTCTCCAATTCATTTATGGAAGGAAAATCTAATTGTAAGCTTTTTATGATAAAAAAGGGTGTGCAAAATATTTTGAATTTGAATTGTTCTGTATTTGAAACATCAGGCTTCTTATTTGAAACAGTTATATAAAACATTTTGAAACCTTTGTTTTCTATTCAGAGCATACCATCTTAATAATTTAATAATTTTGGAGGCATTTTATCTCAAAATACTGTTTCATAGCCCAAACACATTTTAAGATAATCAAAGCAGACCATTTTGATTCTGAAACAGCTAAACCAAAAACAATACAACTTTTTAAAACCTGAAATAAAATATAATAAAAAATAAATATATTTAGAATAGACATATTTATTATAGACATATTTAGAATAGTTTGAATTCAAAAGTCAAAAGTTGCACATTGTCATTAAAAATTATTAGTTTTCAATATTCACATCATATCTTCTGTTGTAACAAGGTGCTTTAGATTTAAAACCTTTGTTTTTAAGAACTATCATTGAGATATAATTAAAACATTTAATGCCAGAACAGGTATATCTTCTTGTGTTAGCTGGCTCTATTATTTGAAAGCTGGTAAGCATATTTTTCTGCCTTCTATGTGATAAAAAATATCAAAGCCTTTGCTTTCGATTAGACAGGTATATTTTCTAAAATTATAGTACATTATATTATATAGCATTAGGATGTAAGCATAAATGGTATTGTTGTATCTTTGGCTATTTTGGAGTAAGCCCTAAAGAGTTTAATGACCCAGATAAATACTTCTACAATTATATTCTCAGTGTGAAAGTATCAAAATGACATAACTTCATTTTTTTTGTATATTTGAGTGTCACAATTATTTATTCAGCAAGGTTCCAAACTTTGCTATCTCTGTAGAAACCAAAAGTGTATTGCTATTGTTTAAATGTATCTCAATTGCCTTGCAGGATGATGAATTCATGCAACGAAAAGAAAAAGCTATAAAAACTGTTAATGAGATCAGTGTAAGTGTAAAATGCAATGCACTTTAATTCAAAGATTTTTCAAAATGAAACATTTGATTTAAATGTGCCATCTTTTTCGTTTTATTTTATCTTCTTTTTTTTCAAATAGGCCCCATATATAAAATATTTGCTTTTTTTTTTAGTTAGGAAACCTTTTCAGATGAATTATAACTACAGTAATAATACCCATTGTATTTCTTATTAATTTTATGTTCTGCTACAAATTGATTCATCTTGCAAAGATGAATATAATGATAAAAAGTTTCCATGTCATTAGCATTACAGTGGACTTGCCTGGATTTGTGTGTTGTAGATCATATCATGGGTTGTTGTGGTTTAGCATGACACAGGATTGGATGCAAGATTCCTAGCAGAAAAACAGCCAGCTTCAGCTATGATTATCCATGTATTTTATAGCATATGGCTGTTAAATTTATATTGCAAATTTATTTCTCTTCTTTATAGTGAGAGTTCTTGGAGACAGTAAAAATGAAAGAGAGTTCTTTTTTATTTTTCAAATAGTACTACTAGGTTAAGGCTGGATTAATTTTGTATGGCATATAGAATTGTGGTATATTGAAATCCCAGTGTATGTTTTTCATTATAAAATTTTTATTATTTTCCAAAAAAACAAAAAAAACATCACAAGTATTACACAATATTATATTATATCCCACCCCCCCGGACTTCCCAAACCAAGTCCCAGGCTAATATTCAAATATAAGTAAACAAATATTAATATCTCTAACTCCACAAACTCTATTTATAAACAATCCATCTCCTCCACATTAATAAAAAAAAAATTATACATTTAAGTAGTTCAAATACACCAAAGTCTATACCAATTCAGCAGGTAACCAGTGTATGTTTTGAATATTAGCAATACATTTGGATTTTTTTGTCCTTGTAGGAAATGATGTGCCAGTTTCAAATATCACATAAAAAGAAATTTAAAGATGCATAATTTGCATAGCTTACATTGCATTTCATCCGAGGTACTGTGGTTTAAAACAGATTTACCCACTTGTGTATCTGCCAGCATTGATCAAAACATCAGAGAGAGAGAGAGAGGGTAAAAAGCTCTTAACATGACTTTCTCTGGCAGAGTCAACGAAGGAGAGAAGCCAAGTTGTAGAAACAATGATAATATTTGTCACTGTAGCCAAGAGAAAGTAAATTGCCTTTGTCAGGGTATAATATAAACAAAGGGTATAATATCATCAAATAGAATTCAGACATTGCAATTTTAAAATTGTTTTCCTTAGGCACTTTTGTTTGTTTTCTTCTTTTTTAAAAAAATATAGCACTAAACAAGAATGGGCTGTAATGAAGGACATGTTTTGAGAATCCATTTAAATTTGCTTATTAACCTTTTTTGCATGTTTCTATTCCTTCTTCCCTCATTCCTTGTGGTTCTTATGATTGCCAATTATATAGGTCAATTATTTCAAACTAGTGATGATCTCTAATCATATTTTTTTTTTATGGCAGGCATTTATCCAGTGAAATAAACAATAACTAAAATATACTGGAATCCTGAATAAATGTTTAATAAAAGTGGTCTATATGGTCCAACCACCAGACTTTAATCAGAATTTATGGAGAAATATGAAATTTACTTATGTAGTTAGAATGTTTCCCTTCTTAAATAATTCAAATAATCAAACCAGCACACAAAAAATTACAGTATATTTGCCAGGAAAGTGATATAACGTTCATGTAGTCTCTAGAAATTTACCTCAGTTCAAGGAAGACTTTAATTAGTTTTCTTGACACTTCTAGTTGATTTAGCAAGGCCATATAGATAGAGGAGGTAAAGTGATGTTTGCTTTATTTATGTATAAAAATGTCACATATAAAGCCTATTCTTGTTATATCTATGATTGTCAAAAATAATTAGAACTATCTTGTCTATTTCCTAGGAATAGAAATTAGTTAAGATGGTCACTATTATCTGAATCTAAGTGGATTATTCACAGGGTCACACATTGGTCATTCTTTGTTCAATTCACTTCTTTTACCTTAAATTTAAGTACATTGCCTTGTTTTATAGCTTTTCATAGCTTATTATAGATGAAATGCATGCTTTTCATTTTCCCATCTTAATTATACTAAAATGATTCTTATATAGCTAGTTAAAGCAGCCATAATTAAGTCTCTGGTAATTAAGCATAATTATTCAAGACTAGAAGTAGAATTAATGATCAATTATCTTCAGTGATTCAAAATTAAGTCTTACTTAAGTATGCAAGGTATTCCCTTTTTAAAGGGCTGGCATTTCTCTTTTATTATTTTCAAGGATATTACAGATTTTAAAGTTGGCAAGTTTGCAGCTGTGTGTGTGTGTCTTTATTGTTTTTAAGTCTGCATCTCTGTGTGTGTATTGTGGTTTTTTTTAAAAAAAAAACTGGACAGTCTGTTCAAAAGATGGCATAACCAAACAATTTGAGTGATCAGAAATTCACTGACACTAGCCTATTGTATAATACTGAAAAATTATTCAACCAATTTTAAAACCTGTTTCTATGTATATAATGATTGAGGAATCTCATCAAAATCTGTTCAGCAGATGCCCTTGACGTGATGGCCCGTTGCCTGGAGGCCGTACGGGTCTGGATGGGAAGGAACAGACTCAGACTCAACCCTTCCAAGACCGAGTGGCTGTGGCTGCCGGCGCCCCGGCATAGTCAGTTGGTTCCATCGCTGTCTATAGGGGGCGAATCCTTGGCCCCCTCAGAAAGGGCGCGCAATCTGGGAGTCCTCCTGG